>NW_026559228.1:0-71998 GCF_026930045.1 Uloborus diversus | reverse complement strand
GTGCAATTGAGCCTCTCATAGCAGCAAAACACGTTTCTCTCAGTTTTTTTTTATCGACGCGAAATGCAAAAATCCATTTTGCGTTATGCTTTTTGAACGTAATTAATGGAATTTCGAAGGAACTATTAAGATTGGAATTTTTCTTCTTGACGAATATGAGTTCATTTAGTGCAATTGAGCCTCTCATAGCAGTAAAGCACGTTTCTTTTAGTTTTTTAATGGAAGCGAAATGCAAAAATCCATTTTGCGTTATGCTTGTTGAACCTAATTAGTGGAATTTCGAAGGAACTATTAAGCTTGGAATTTCATTTCTTAACGAATATGAGTTCATTTAGTGCAATTGAGCCTCTCATAGCAGTAAAGCACGTTTCTTTTAGTTTTTTTAATGGAAGCGAAATGCAAAAATCCATTTTGCGTTATGCTTTTTGAACCTAATTAATGGAATTTCGAAGGAACTATTAAGCTTAGAATTTTATTTCTTGATGAATATGAGTTCATTTAGTGCAATTGAGCTTCTCATAGCAGTAAAGCACGTTTCTTTTATTTTTTTTTAATGGAAGCGAAATGCAAAAATCCATTTTGCATTATGGTTGTTGAACCTAATCAATGGAATTTCGAAGGAACTATTAAGCTTGGAATTTCATTTCTTGACGAATATGAGTTCATTTAGTGCAATTGAGCCTCTCATAGCAGTAAAGCACGTTTCTTTTAGTTTTTTAATGGAAGCGAAATGCAAAAATCCATTTTGCGTTATGCTTGTTGAACGTAATTAATGGAATTTCGAAGGAACTATTAAGATTTGAATTTTTCTTCTTGACGAATATGAGTTCATTTAGTGCAATTGAGCCTCTCATAGCAGTAAAACACGTTTCTCTTAGGTTTTTTTTTATCGACGCGAAATGCAAAAATCCATTTTGCGTTATGCTTTTTGAACGTAATTAATGGAATTTCGAAGGAACTATTAAGATTGGAATTTTTCTTCTTGACGAATATGAGTTCATTTAGTGCAATTGAGCCTCTCATAGCAGTAAAACACGTTTCTCTTAGGTTTTTTTATCGACGCGAAATGCAAAAATCAATTTTGCGTTATGCTTGTTGAACCTATTTAATGGAATTTCAAGGGAACTATTAAGCTTGGAATTTTATTTCTTGACGAATATGAGTTCATTTAGTGCAATTGAGCCTCTCATAGCAGTAAAACAAGTTTCTCTTAGGATTTTATCGACGCGAAATGCAAAAATCCATTTTGCGTTATGCTTGTTGAACCTAATTAATGGAATTTCGAATTAACTATTCTGCTTGGAATTTCATTTCTTGACGAATATAAGTTCATTTAGTGCAATTGAGCCTCTCGTAGCAGTAAAGCACGTTTCTTTTAGTTTTTTTTTCTTATGGAAGCGAAATGTCAAAATCCATTTTGCGTTATGCTTGTTGAAACTAATTAATGGAATTTCGATGGAACAATTAAGCTTGGAATTTTATTTCTTGACGAATATGAGTTCATTTAGTGCAATTGAGCCTCTCATAGCAGTAAAACAAGTTTCTCTTAGGTTTTTTATCGACGCGAAATGCAAAAATCCTTTTTGCGTTATGCTTGTTGAACACGATTAATGGAATTTCGAAGGAACTATTCAGCTTGGTATTTTATTTCTTGACGAATAAGTGTTCATTTAGTGCAATTGAGCTTCTCATAGCAGTAAAACAAGTTTCTCTTAGGTTTTTCTATTGAGGCGAAATGCAAAAATCCATTTTGCGTTATGCTTGTTGAACCTAATTAGTGGAATTTCGAAGGAACTATTAAGCTTGGAATTTTATTTCTTGTTGAATATCAGTGCAATTGAGCTTCTCATAGCAGTAAAGCACGTTTCTTTTAGTTTTTTTTTCTTATGGAAGCGAAATGTCAAAATTCATTTTGCGTTATGCTTGTTGAACCTAATTAATGGAATTTCAAGGGAACTATTCTGCTTGGAATTTCATTTCTTGACGAATATGAGTTCATTTAGTGCAATTGAGTTCTCATAGCAGTAAAACAAGTTTCTCTTAGGTTTTTTATCGACGCGAATTGCAAAAATCCATTTTGCGTTATGCTTTTTGAACCTGATTAATGGAATTTCGAAGGAACTATTCTGCTTGGAATTTCATTTCTTGACGAATATGAGTTCATTTAGTGCAATTGAGCCTCTCATACCAGTAAAACACGTTTCTCTTAGGTTTTCTATCGACGCGAAAGCAAAAATCCATTTTGCGTTATGCTTGTTGAACCTGATTAATGGAATTTCGAAGGAACTATTAAGCTTGGAATTTTATTTCTTGACGAATATGAGTTCATTTAGTGCAATTGAGCCTCTCATAGCAGTAAAACAAGTTTCTCTTAGGTTTTTTATCGACGCGAAAGCAAAAATCCATTTTGCGTTATGCTTGTTGAACCTGATTAATGGAATTTCGAAGGAACTATTAAGCTTGGAATTTTATTTCTTGACGAATATGAGTTCATTTAGTGCAATTGAGCCTCTCATAGCAGTAAAACACGTTTCTCTTGGATTTTTACATTTCGCGTCGATAAAAAAACCTATTTTGCGTTATGCTTGTTGAACCTAATTAATGGAATTTCGAAGGAACTATTAAGATTGGAATTTTATTTCTTGACGAATAAGTGTTCATTTAGTGCCATTGAGCTTCTCATAGCAGTAAAACACGTTTCTCTTGGGTTTTTTATCGAGGCGAAATGCAAAAATCCATTTTGCGTTATGCTTGTTGAACCTGATTAATGGAATTTCGAAGGAACTATTAAGCTTGGAATTTTTTTTTCTTGACGAATATGAGTTCATTTAGTGCAATTGAGCCTCTCATAGCAGTAAAACACGTTTCTCTTGGATTTTTGCATTTCGCGTCGATAAAAAAACCTATTTTGCGTTATGCTTGTTGAACCTAATTAATGGAATTTCGAAGGAACTATTAAGATTGGAATTTTATTTCTTGACGAATATGAGTTCATTTAGTGCAATTGAGCTTCTCATAGCAGTAAAACAAGTTTCCCTTAGGTTTTTTATCGAGGCGAAATGCAAAAATCCATTTTGCGTTATGCTTGTTGAACCTAATTAATGGAATTTCGAAGGAACTATTAAGCTTGGAATTTTTTTTCTTGACGAATATGAGTTCATTTAGTGCAATTGAGCCTCTCATAGCAGTAAAACACGTTTCTCTTGGATTTTTGCATTTCGCGTCGATAAAAAAACCTATTTTGCGTTATGCTTGTTGAACCTAATTAATGGAATTTCGAAGGAAATATTAAGCTTGGAATTTTATTTCTTGTTGAATATCAGTTTATTGAGTGCAATTGAGCCTCTCATAGCAGTAAAACACGTTTCTCTCAGTTTTTTTTTTATCTACGCGAAATGCAAAAATCCATTTTGCGTTATGCTTGTTGAACATAATTAATTTAATTTAGAAGGAACTATTAAGAATGGAATTTTATTTCTTGACGAATATGAGTTCATTTAGTGCAATTGAGCCTCTCATAGCAGTAAAACACTTTTCTCTTAGGTTTTTAATCGAAACGAAATGCAAAAATCCATTTTGCGTTATGCTTGTTGAACCTAATTAATGGAATTTCAAAAGAACTATTAAGATTGGAATTTTATTTCTTGACGAATATGAGTTCATTTAGTGCAATTGAGCTTCTCATAGCAGTAAAACAAGTTTCCCTTAGGTTTTTTATCGAGGCGAAATGTAAAAATCCATTTTGCGTTATGCTTGTTGAACCTAATTAATGGAATTTCGAAGGAACTATTAAGATTGGAATTTTTTTTCTTGACGAATATGAGTTCATTTAGTGCAATTGAGCCTCTCATAGCAGTAAAACACGTTTCTCTTGGATTTTTGCATTTCGCGTCGATAAAAAAACCTATTTTGCGTTATGCTTGTTGAACCTAATTAATGGAATTTCGAAGGAACTATTCAGCTTGGTATTTTATTTCTTGACGAATATGTGTTCATTTAGGGCAATTGAGCCTCTCATAGCAGTAAAATACATTTCTCTTGGATTTTTGCATTTCGCGTCGATAAAAAACCTATTTTGCGTTATGCTTGTTGAACCTAATTAATTTAATTTCGAAGGAACTAATAAGATTGGAATTTTATTTCTTGACGAATATGTGTTCATTTAGTGCAATTGAGCTTCTCATAGCACTAAAGCACGTTTCTTTTAGTTTTTTTTTTATGGAAGCGAAATGTCAAAATCCATTTTGCGTTATGCTTGTTGAGCCTAAATAATGGAATTTCGAAGGAACTATTAAGCTTGGAATTTTATTTCTTAACGAATATGAGTTCATTTAGTGCAATTGAGCTTCTCATAGCAGTAAAGCACGTTTCTTTTAGTTTTTTTAATGGAAGCGAAATGTAAAAATCCATTTTGCGTTGTGCTTGTTGAACGTAATTAGTGGAATTTCTAAGGAACTATTCAGCTTGGTATTTTATTTCTTGACGAATATGAGTTCATTTAGTGAAATTGAGCTTCTCATAGCAGTAAAACAAGTTTATCTTAGGTTTTTTATAGACGCGAAATGCAAAAATCCATTTTGCGTTATGCTTTTTGAACCTAATTAATGGAATTTCGAAGGAACTGTTAAGATTGGAATTTTTTTTCTTGACGAATATGAGTTCATTTAGTGCAATTGAGCCTCTCATAGCAGAAAAACACATTTCTCTTACGTTTTTTATCGAAACGAAATGCAAAAATCCATTTTGCGTTATGCTTGTTGAACCTAATTAATGGAATTTCGAAGGAACTATTAAGATTGGAATTTTTTTTCTTGACGAATATGAGTTCATTTAGTGCAATTGAGCCTCTCATAGCAGTAAAACACGTTTCTCTTGGATTTTTGCATTTCGCGTCGATAAAAAAACCTATTTTGCGTTATTCTTGTTGAACCTAAGTAATGGAATTTCGAAGGAACTATTAAGATTGGAAATTTTTTTCTTGACGAATATGAGTTCATTTAGTGCAATTGAGCTTCTCATAGCAGTAAAGCACGTTTCTTTTAGTTTTTTTAATGGAAGCGAAATGTAAAAATCCATTTTGCGTTGTGCTTGTTGAACGTAATTTGTAGAATTTCTAAGGAGCTATTCAGCTTGGTATTTTATTTCTTGACGAATATGAAATCATTTAGTGCAATTGAGCTTCTCATAGCTGTAAAACAAGTTTCTCTTTGGTTTTTTATCGACGCGAAATGCAAAAATCAATTTTGCGTTATGCTTTTTGAACCTAATTAATGGAATTTCAAAGGAACTATTAAGATTGGAATTTTTTTTCATGACGAGTTGTGTTCATTTAGTGCAATTGAGCTTCTCATAGCAGTAAAACAAGTTTCTCTTAGGTTTTTTATCGACGCGAAATGCAAAAATCCATTTTGCGTTATGCTTTTTGAACCTAATTAATGGAATTTCAAAGGAACTATTAAGATTGGAATTTTATTTCTTGACGAATATGTGTTCATTTAGTGCAATTGAGCTTCTCATAGCAGTAAAACACGTTTCTTTTAGTTTTTTTTTAATGGAAGCGAAACGTAAAAATCCATTTTGCGTTGTGCTTGTTGAACCTAATTAATGGAATTTCGAAGGAACTATTAAGCTTGGAATTTTATTTCTTGACGAATATGAGTTCATTTAGTGCAATTGAGCCTCTCATAGCAGTAAAACACGTTTCTCTTGGATTTTTGCATTTCGCGTCGATAAAAAAACCTATTTTGCGTTATGCTTGTTGAACATAATTAATGGAATTTCGAAGGAACTATTAAGCTTGGAATTTCATTTATTGACGAGTATGAGTTCATTTAGTGCAATTGAGCCTCTCATAGCAGTAAAGCACGTTTCTTTTAGTTTTTTAATGGAAGCGAAATTCAAAAATCCATTTTGCGTTATGCTTGTTGAACCTAATTAATGGAATTTCGAAGGAACTATTAAGCTTGGAATTTCATTTCTTGACGAAAATGAGTTCATTTAGTGCAATTGAGCCTCTCATAGCAGTAAAGCACGTTTCTTTTAATTCTTTAACGGAAGCGAAATGCAAAAATCCATTTTGCGTTATGCTTGTTGAACCTAATTAATGGAATTTCGAAGGAAATATTAAGCTTGGAATTTTATTTCTTGATGAATATGTGTTCATTTAGTGCAATTGAGCTTCTCATAGCAGTAAAGCACGTTTCTTTTAGTTTTTTTTTATGGAAGCGAAAGGTCGAAATCCATTTTGCATTATGGTTGTTGAACCTAATTAATGGAATTTCGAAGGAACTATTAAGCTTGGAATTTTATTTCTTGACGAATATGAGTTCATTTAGTGCAATTGAGCATCTCATAGCAGTAAAACAAGTTTCTCTTAGGTTTTTTATCCACGCGAAATGCAAAAATCAATTTTGCGTTATGCTTTTTGAACCTAATTAATGGAATTTCGAAGGAACTATAAAGATTGGAATTTTTTTTCATGACGAGTTGTGTTCATTTAGTGCAATTGAGCTTCTCATAGCAGTAAAACAAGTTTCTCTTAGGTTTTTTATCGACGCGAAATGCAAAAATCCATTTTGCGTTATGCTTTTTGAACCTAATTAATGGAATTTCAAAGGAACTATTAAGATTGGAATTTTATTTCTGACGAATATGAGTTCATTTGGTGCAATTGAGCCTCTCATAGCAGTAAAGCACGTTTCTTTTAGTTTTTTTTTAATGGAAGCGAAATGTCAAAATCCATTTTGCGCTATGCTTGTTGAACCTAATTAATGGAATTTCGATGGAACTATTCAGCTTGGTATTTTATTTCTGACGAATATGAGTTCATTTAGTGCATTTGAGCTTCTCATAGCAGTAAAGCACGTTTCTTTTAGTTTTTTTAATGGAAGCGAAACGTAAAAATCCATTTTGCGTTGTGCTTGTTGAACCTAATTAATGGAATTTCGAAGGAACTATTAAGGTTGGAATTTTATTTCTTGACGAATATGAGTTCATTTAGTGCAATTGAGCCTCTCATAGCAGTAAAACACGTTTCTTTTAGTTTTTTAATGGAAGCGAAATGCAAAAATCCATTTTGCGTTATGCTTGTTGAACCTAATTAATGGAATTTCGAAGGAACTATTAAGCTTGGAATTTCATTTATTGACGAATATGAGTTCATTTAGTGCAATTGAGCCTCTCATAGCAGTAAAGCACGTTTCTTTTAGTTTTTTAATTTAAGCGAAATGCAAAAATCCATTTTGCGTTATGCTTGTTGAACCTAATTAATGGAATTTCGAAGGAACTATTAAGCTTGGAATTTCATTTCTTAACGAATATGAGTTCATTTAGTGCAATTGAGCCTCTCATAGCAGTAAAGCACGTTTCTTTTAGTTTTTTTAATGGAAGCGAAATGCAAAAATCCATTTTGCGTTATGCTTTTTGAACCTAATTAATGGAATTTCGAAGGAACTATTAAGCTTGGAATTTTATTTCTTGATGAATATGAGTTCATTTAGTGCAATTGAGCTTCTCATAGCAGTAAAGCACGTTTCTTTTATTTTTTTTTAATGGAAGCGAAATGCAAAAATCCATTTTGCATTATGGTTGTTGAACCTAATCAATGGAATTTCGAAGGAACTATTAAGCTTGGAATTTCATTTCTTGACGAATATGAGTTCATTTAGTGCAATTGAGCCTCTCATAGCAGTAAAGCACGTTTCTTTTAGTTTTTTAATGGAAGCGAAATGCAAAAATCCATTTTGCGTTATGCTTGTTGAACCTAATTAATGGAATTTCGAAGGAACTATTAAGCTTGGAATTTTATTTCTTGACGAATATGAGTTCATTTAGTGCAATTGAGCTTCTCATAGCAGTAAAGCACTTTTCTTTTAGTTTTTTTAATGGAAGCGAAATGTAAAAATCCATTTTGCGTTATGCTTGTTGAAACTAATTAATGGAATTTCGAAGGAACTATTAAGATTGGAATTTTATTTCTTGACGAATATGTGTTCGTTTAGTGCAATTGATCCTCTCTTAGCAGTAAAGCACGTTTCTTTTAGTTTTTTTAATGGAAGCAAATTGTAAAATCCATTTTGCGTTATGCTTGTTGAAACTAATTAATGGAATTTCGAAGGAACTATTAAGCTTGGAATTTTATTTCTTGTCGAATATCGGTTCATTTAGTGCAATTGAGCCTCTCATAGCAGCAAAACACGTTTCTCTCATTTTTTTTTATCGACGCGAAATGCAAAAATCCATTTTGCGTTATGCTTTTTGAACGTAATTAATGGAATTTCGAAGGAACTATTAAGATTGGAATTTTTCTTCTTGACGAATATGAGTTCATTTAGTGCAATTGAGCCTCTCATAGCAGTAAAACACGTTTCTCTTAGGTTTTTTATCGACGCGAAAGCAAAATTCCATTTTGCGTTATGCTTGTTGAACCTGATTAATGGAATTTCGAAGGAACTATTAAGCTTGGAATTTTATTTCTTGACGAATATGAGTTCATTTAGTGCAATTGAGCCTCTCATAGCAGTAAAACAAGTTTCTCTTAGGTTTTTTATCGACGCGAAATGCAAAAATCCATTTTGCGTTATGCTTGTTGAACCTAATTAATGGAATTTCGAATTAACTATTTTGCTTGGAATTTCATTTCTTGACGAATATGAGTTCATTTAGTGCAATTGAGCCTCTCGTAGCAGTAAAGCACGTTTCTTTTAGTTTTTTTTTTCTTATGGAAGCAAAATGTCAAAATCCATTTTGCGTTATGCTTGTTGAACCTAATTAATGGAATTTCGAAGGAACTATTCAGCTTGGAATTTTATTTCTTGTCAAATATCAGTTCATTGAGTGCAATTGAGCCTCTTATAGCAGTAAACCGCGTTTCTCTTAGGTTTTTTTATCGAGCCGAAATGCAAAAATCCATTTTGCGTTATGCTTGTTGAACCTAATTAATGGAATTTCGAAGAAACTATTAAGCTTGGAATTTTATTTCTTGACGAATATGAGTTCATTTAGTGCAATTGAGCTTCTCATAGCAGTAAAGCACTTTTCTTTTAGTTTTTTTAATGGAAGCGAAATGTAAAAATCCATTTTGCGTTATGCTTGTTGAAACTAATTAATGGAATTTCGAAGGAACTATTAAGATTGGAATTTTATTTCTTGACGAATATGTGTTCGTTTAGTGCAATTGATCCTCTCTTAGCAGTAAAGCACGTTTCTTTTAGTTTTTTTAATGGAAGCAAATTGTAAAATCCATTTTGCGTTATGCTTGTTGAACCTAATTAATGGAATTTCGAAGGAACTATTAAGCTTGGAATTTTATTTCTTGTCGAATATCGGTTCATTTAGTGCAATTGAGCCTCTCATAGCAGTAAAGCACGTTTCTTTTAGTTTTTTAATGGAAGCGAAATGCAAAAATCCATTTTGCGTTATGCTTGTTGAACCTAATTAATGGAATTTCGAAGGAACTATTAAGCTTGGAATTTCATTTCTTAACGAATATGAGTTCATTTAGTGCAATTGAGCCTCTCATAGCAGTAAAAGACGTTTCTTTTAGTTTTTTTAATGGAAGCGAAATGCAAAAATCCATTTTGCGTTATGCTTTTTGAACCTAATTAATGGAATTTCGAAGGAACTATTAAGCTTGGAATTTTATTTCTTGATGAATATGAGTTCATTTAGTGCAATTGAGCTTCTCATAGCAGTAAAGCACGTTTCTTTTATTTTTTTTTAATGGAAGCGAAATGCAAAAATCCATTTTGCATTATGGTTGTTGAACCTAATCAATGGAATTTCGAAGGAACTATTAAGATTGGAATTTTTCTTCTTGACGAATATGAGTTCATTTAGTGCAATTGAGCCTCTCATAGCAGTAAAACACGTTTCTCTTAGGTTTTTTTATCGACGCGAAATGCAAAAATCAATTTTGCGTTATGCTTGTTGAACCTATTTAATGGAATTTCAAGGGAACTATTAAGCTTGGAATTTTATTTCTTGACGAATATGAGTTCATTTAGTGCAATTGAGCCTCTCATAGCAGTAAAACAAGTTTCTCTTAGGATTTTATCGACGCGAAATGCAAAAATCCATTTTGCGTTATGCTTGTTGAACCTAATTAATGGAATTTCGAATTAACTATTCTGCTTGGAATTTCATTTCTTGACGAATATGAGTTCATTTAGTGCAATTGAGCCTCTCGTAGCAGTAAAGCACGTTTCTTTTAGTTTTTTTTTCTTATGGAAGCGAAATGTCAAAATCCATTTTGCGTTATGCTTGTTGAAACTAATTAATGGAATTTCGATGGAACAATTAAGCTTGGAATTTTATTTCTTGACGAATATGAGTTCATTTAGTGCAATTGAGCCTCTCATAGCAGTAAAACAAGTTTCTCTTAGGTTTTTTATCGACGCGAAATGCAAAAATCCTTTTTGCGTTATGCTTGTTGAACACGATTAATGGAATTTTGAAGGAACTATTCAGCTTGGTATTTTATTTCTTGACGAATAAGTGTTCATTTAGTGCAATTGAGCTTCTCATAGCAGTAAAACAAGTTTCTCTTAGGTTTTTCTAATGAGGCGAAATGCAAAAATCCATTTTGCGTTATGCTTGTTGAACCTAATTAGTGGAATTTCGAAGGAACTATTAAGCTTGGAATTTTATTTCTTGTTGAATATCAGTGCAATTGAGCTTCTCATAGCAGTAAAGCACGTTTCTTTTAGTTTTTTTTTTCTTATGGAAGCTAAATGTCAAAATTCATTTTGCGTTATGCTTGTTGAACCTAATTAATGGAATTTCAAGGGAACTATTCTGCTTGGAATTTCATTTCTTGACGAATATGAGTTCATTTAGTGCAATTGAGTTCTCATAGCAGTAAAACAAGTTTCTCTTAGGTTTTTTATCGACGCGAATTGCAAAAATCCATTTTGCGTTATGCTTTTGGAACCTGATTAATGGAATTTCGAAGGAACTATTCTGCTTGGAATTTTATTTCTTGACGAATAAGTGTTCATTTAGTGCAATTGAGCTTCTCATAGCAGTAAAACAAGTTTCTCTTAGGTTTTTCTATTGAGGCGAAATGCAAAAATCCATTTTGCGTTATGCTTGTTGAACCTAATTAGTGGAATTTCGAAGGAACTATTAAGCTTGGAATTTTATTTCTTGTTGAATATCAGTGCAATTGAGCTTCTCATAGCAGTAAAGCACGTTTCTTTTAGTTTTTTTTTCTTATGGAAGCGAAATGTCAAAATTCATTTTGCGTTATGCTTGTTGAACCTAATTAATGGAATTTCAAGGGAACTATTCTGCTTGGAATTTCATTTCTTGACGAATATGAGTTCATTTAGTGCAATTGAGTTCTCATAGCAGTAAAACAAGTTTCTCTTAGGTTTTTTATCGACGCGAATTGCAAAAATCCATTTTGCGTTATGCTTGTTGAACCTGATTAATGGAATTTCGAAAGAACTATTAAGCTTGGAATTTTATTTCTTGACGAATATGAGTTCATTTAGTGCAATTGAGCCTCTCATAGCAGTAAAACAAGTTTCTCTTAGGTTTTTTATCGACGCGAAAGCAAAAATCCATTTTGCGTTATGCTTGTTGAACCTGATTAATGGAATTTCGAAGGAACTATTAAGCTTGGAATTTTATTTCTTGACGAATATGAGTTCATTTAGTGCAATTGAGCCTCTCATAGCAGTAAAACAAGTTTCTCTTAGGTTTTTTATCGACGCGAAATGCAAAAATCCATTTTGCGTTATGCTTGTTGAACCTAATTAATGGAATTTCGAATTAACTATTTTGCTTGGAATTTCATTTCTTGACGAATATGAGTTCATTTAGTGCAATTGAGCCTCTCGTAGCAGTAAAGCACGTTTCTTTTAGTTTTTTTAATGGAAGCGAAATGTAAAAATCCATTTTGCGTTATGCTTGTTGAAACTAATTAATGGAATTTCGAAGGAACTATTAAGATTGGAATTTTATTTCTTGACGAATATGTGTTCGTTTAGTGCAATTGATCCTCTCATAGCAGTAAAGCACGTTTCTTTTAGTTTTTTTTATGGAAGCGAAATGTCAAAATCCATTTTGCATTATGGTTGTTGAACCCAATTAATGGAATTTCGAATTAACGATTCTGCTTGGGATTTTATTTCTTGACGAATATGTGCTCATTTAGTGCAATTGAGCTTCTCATAGTAGTAAAACAAGTTCGTCTTAGGTTTTTTATCGACGCGAAATGCAAAAATCCATTTTGCGTTATGCTTGTTGAACCTAATTAATGGATTTTCGAAGGAACTATTAAGCTTGGAATTTTATTTCTTGACGAATATGTCTTCATTTACTGCAATTGAGCCTCTCATAGCAGTAAAACATGTTTCTCTTACATTTTTAATGGAAGGGAAATGTAAAAATCCGTTTTGCGTTATGCTTTTGGAACCTAATTAATGGAATTTCAAAGGAACTATAAAGCTTGGAATTTTATTTCTTAACGAATATGTGTTCATTTACTGCAAATGAGTCTCTCATAAAAGTAAAGCACGTTTTCTCAGTTTCTTTAACCACGCGAAGTGTGAAAAACCATTATGCGTTATCCTTGTTGAACCTAATTAATGGAATTGCGAAGGAACTATTAAGCTTGGAATTTTATTTCTTGTCGAATATCAGTTCATTGAGGGCAATTGAGCCTCTCATAGCAGTAAAACACGTTTCTTTTTGTTTTTTTTTATCGAAGCGAAATGTAAAACTCCATTTTGCTTTATGCTTGTTGAACCTAATTAATGGAATTTCGAAGGACTTATTAAGCTTGGAATTTTATTTCCTGACGAATATGTGTTCATTTATGCAATTAAGCCTGTCATAACAGTAAAGCACGTTTCTCTTAGTTTTTTTTTTATGGAAGCGAAATTTAAAAAACCATTTTCCATTGTGATTGTTGAACCTAATTAATGGAATTTCGAAGGAACTATTAAGCTTGGAATTTTATTTCTTGACGAATATGTGTTCATTTACTGCAATTGATTCTCTCATAGCAGTAAATCACGTTTCTCTTATTTTTTTATTATCGATGCGAAATGTAAAAATCCATTTTGCGTTGTGCTTTTGAAACGTAATAAATGGAATTTCAAAGGAACTATTAAGCTTGGAATTCTATTTCTTCACGAATATGTGTTCAATTAGTGCAAATGAGCCTCTCATAACAGTAAAGCACGTTTCTCTTATTTTTTTTATGGAAGCGAAATGTGAAAAACCATTTATCATTGTGATTGTTGAACCTAATTAATGGAATTTCGAAGGAACTATTAAGATTGGAATTTTATTTCTTGACGAATATGTGTTCATTTACTGCAATTGAGCCTCATAGCAGTAAAACACGTTTCTCTTAGTTTTTTTTATCGACGCGAAATGTAAAAATCTATTTTGCGTTATGCTTGTTGAACATAACTAATGGAATTTCGAAGGAACTATTAAGCTTGCAATTTCATTTCTTGACGAATATTAGTTTATTTAGTGCAATTGAGCCTCTCATAGCAGTAAAACGCGTTTCTCTTAGTTTTTTTTATCAACGCGAAATGTAAAAATCCACTTTGCGTTATGCTTGTTGAACCTAATTAATGGATTTTCGAAGGAACTATTAAGCTTGGAATTTTATTTCTTGACGAATATGTCTTCATTTACTGCAATTGAGCCTCTCATAGCAGTAAAACACGTTTCTCTTAGGTTTTTTTTATCGACGCGAAATGTAAAAATCCATTTTGCGTTGTGCTTGTTGAACGTAATTAGTGGAATTTCGAAGGAACTATTCAGCTTGGGATTTTATTTCTTGACGAATATGTGCTCATTTAGTGCAATTGAGCTTCTCATAGTAGTAAAACAAGTTCGTCTTAGGTTTTTTATCGACGCGAAATGCAAAAATCCATTTTGCGTTATGCTTGTTGAACCTAATTAATGGATTTTCGAAGGAACTATTAAGCTTGGAATTTTATTTCTTGACGAATATGTCTTCATTTACTGCAATTGAGCCTCTCATAGCAGTAAAACATGTTTCTCTTACATTTTTAATGGAAGGGAAATGTAAAAATCCGTTTTGCGTTATCCTTGTTGAACCTAATTAATGGAATTGCGAAGGAACTATTAAGCTTGGAATTTTATTTCTTGTCGAATATCAGTTCATTGAGGGAAATTGAGCCTCTCATAGCAGTAAAACACGTTTCTCTTAGGTTTTTTTTTATCGACGCGAAATGTAAAAATCCATTTTGCGTTGTGCTTGTTGAACGTAATAAGTGGAATTTCGATGGAACTATTCAGCTCGGTATTTTATTTTTTGACGAATATGTGTTCATTTAGTGCAATTGAGCTTCTCATAGCAGTAAAGCACGTTTCTTTTAGTTTTTTTTTTATGGAAGCGAAATGTCAAAATCCATTTTGCATTATGGTTGTTGAACCCAATTAATGGAATTTCGAATTAACGATTCTGCTTGGAATTTCATTTCTTGACGAATATGAGTTCTTTTAGTGCAATTGAGCTTCTCATAGCAGTAAAACAAGTTCCTCTTAGGTTTTTTATCGACGCGAAATGCAAAAATCCATTTTGCGTTATGCTTGTTGAACCTAATTAATGGATTTTCGAATTAACGATTCTGCTTGGAATTTCATTTCTTGGCGAATATGAGTTCATTTAGTGCTATTGAGCCTCTCATAGCAGTAAAACATGTTACTCCTAGTTTTTTTTTTAATCGAAGCGAAATGTAAAAATCCATTTTGCGTTGTGCTTGTTGAACCTAATTAATGGAATTTCGAAGGAACTATTAAGCTCGGAATTTTATTTCTTGACCAATTGTGTTCATTTACTGCTAATGAGCCTCTCATAACAGTAAAGCACGTTTCTCTTAGGTTTTTTTTATCGACGCGAAATGTAAAAATCCATTTTGCGTTATGCTTTTGGAACCTAATTAATGGAAATGCGAAGGAACTATTCAGCTTGGAATTTCATTTCTTGACAAATTTGTGTTCATTTAGTGCAATTGAGCCTCTCATAGGAGTAAAACACTTTTCTCTTAGTTTTTTTGTTTTTTTTTATCGAAGCGAAATGTAAAACTCCATTTTGCTTTATGCTTGTTGAACCTAATTAATGGAATTTCGAAGGACTTATTAAGCTTGGAATTTTATTTCTTGACGAATATGTGCTCATTTACTGCAATTGATTCTCTCATAGCAGTAAATCACGTTTCTCTTATTTTTTTTTTATCGAAGCGAAATGTAAAAATCCATTTTGCGTTGTGCTTTTGAAACGTAATAAATGGAATTTCAAAGGAACTATTAAGCTTGGAATTCTATTTCTTCACGAATATGTGTTCAATTAGTGCAAATGAGCCTCTCATAACAGTAAAGCACGTTTCTCTTATTTTTTTTATCGACGCGAAATGCAAAAATCCATTTTGCGTTATGCTTGTTGAACCTAATTAATGGATTTTCGAAGGAACTATTAAGCTTGGAATTTTATTTCTTGACGAATATATCTTCATTTACTGCAATTGAGCCTCTCATAGCAGTAAAACATGTTTCTCTTACATTTGTAATGGAAGGGAAATGTAAAAATCCGTTTTGCGTTATGCTTTTGGAACCTAATTAATGGAATTTCAAAGGAACTATAAAGCTTGGAATTTTATTTCTTGACGAATATGTGTTCATTTACTGCAAATGAGTCTCTCATAAAAGTAAAGCACGTTTCTCTCAGTTTCTTTAACCACGCGAAGTGTGAAAAACCATTATGCGTTATCCTTGTTGAACCTAATTAATGGAATTGCGAAGGAACTATTAAGCTTGGAATTTTATTTCTTGACGAATAATGTGTTCATTTACTGCAAATGAGTCTCTCATAACAGTAAAGCACGTTTCTCTTAGTTTTTTTAACCCCGCGAAAAGTAAAAAACCATTATGCGTTATCCTTGTTAAACCTAATAAATGGAATTTCGAAGGAACTATTAACAGTCAATGCAATCAGCCGGTATCGAACCCGCGACCTTCCGGATATAGGCCCGGGGCCTTACCGATTGCGCCATATTAAATATTATAAATACAAAAAATGCACCTTGCCTATTACTGATTTTATTTTATTGAATACTCCATTTAGAATAATTAGATAGAACCAGAGTTTAATACCTCATCCAAGCCGATGTTTCCTGTTGAAGAAAAAAATAAATAAAAATCAACGTGAATGATTAAAAAAATGAATATTTAAATTTCCTTTTTAGTGAGCTGGCTAATAAACAGTTTAAATTGCCAATGCAATCAGCCGGTATCGAACCCGCGACCTTCCGGATATAGGCCCGGGGCCTTACCGGTTACGCCATCTCGGCTTGGTCATGCGCCGTATTAAATATTATAAATACAAAAAATGCACCTTGCCTATTACTGATTTTATTTTATTGAATACTCCATTTAGAATAATTAGGTAGAACCAGAGTTTAATACCTCATCCAAGCCGATGTTTCCTGTTGAAGAAAAAAATAAATAAAAATGAATGTGAATGATTTAAAAAAAAAATGAATTTATAAATTTCCTTTTTAGTGAGCTGGCTAATAAACAGTTTAAACAGCCAATGCAATCAGCCGGTATCGAACCCGCGACCTTCCGGATACAGACCCGGGGCCTTACCGGTTACGCCATCTCGGCTTGGTCATGCGCCGTATTAAATATTATAAATACAAAAAAGGCACCTTGCCTATTACTGATTTTATTATATTGAATACTCCATTTAGAACAATTAGGTAGAACCAGAGTTTAATACCTCATCCAAGCCGATGTTTCCTGTGGAAAAAAAAAATAAAAATCAACGTGAATGATTTAAAAAAAAAATGATTTTATAAATTTCCTTTTTAGTGAGCTGGCTGATAAATAGTTTAAACAGTCAATGCAATCAGCCGGTATCGAACCCGCGACCTTCAGGATACAGGCCCGGAGCCTTACCGGCAACGCCATCTCGGCTTGGTCATGCGCCGTATTAAATATTATAAATACAAAAAATGCACCTTGCCTATTACTGATTTTATTTTATTGAATACTCCATTTAGAATAATTAGATAGAACCAGAGTTTAATACCTCATTCAAGCCGATGTTTCCTGTTGAAGAAAAAAAAAATAAAAACCAACGTGAATGATTTAAAAAAAAAATGCATTTATAAATTTCCTTTTAGTGAGCTGGCTAATAAATAGTTTAAACAGCCAATGCAATCAGCCGGTATCGAACCCGCGACCTTCCGAATACAGGCCCGGAGCCTTACCGGTTACGCCATCTCGGCTTGATCATGCGCCGTATTAAAAATTATAAATTCAAAAAATGCACCATGCCTACTACTGATTTAATTTTAATGAATACTCCATTTAGAATAATTAGGTAGAACCAGAGTTTAATACCTCATCCAAGCCGATGTTTCCTGTTGAAGAAAAAAATAAATAAAAATCAACGTGAATGATTAAAAAAAATGAATATTTAAATTTCCTTTTTAGTGAGCTGGCTAATAAACAGTTTAAACAGCCAATGCAATCAGCCGGTATCGAACCCGCGACATTCCGGATACAGACCCGGGGCCTTACCGGTTACGCCATCTCGGCTTGGTCATGCGCCGTATTAAATATTATAAATACAAAAAAGGCACCTTGCCTATTACTGATTTTATTTTATTGAATACTCCATTTAGAACAATTAGGTAGAACCGGAGTTTAATACCTCATCCAAGCCGATGTTTCCTGTTGAAGAAAAAAATAAATAAAAATCAACGTGAATGATTAAAAAAAAATGCATTTATAAATTTCCTTTTTAGTGAGCTGGCTAATAAATAGTTTAAACAGCCAATGCAATCAGCCGGTATCGAACCCGCGACCTTCCGGATACAGGCCCGGGGCCTTACCGGCTACGCCATCTCGGCTGGCTCATGCGCCGTATTAAATATTATAAATACAAAAAGTGCACCTTGCCTATTACTGATTTTATTTTATTGAATACTCCATTTAGAATAATTAGATAGAACCAGAGTTTAATACCTCATCCAAGCCGATGTTTCCTGTTGAAGAAAAAAATAAATAAAAACCAACGTGAATGATTTAAAAAAAAATGCATTTATAAATTTCCTTTTTAGTGAGCTGGCTAATAAATAGTTTAAACAGCCAATGCAATCAGCCGATATCGAACCTGCGACCTTCCGGATACAGGCCCGGGGCCTTACCGGCTACGCCATCTCGGCTGGCTCGTGCGCCGTATTAAATATTATCAATACAAAAAGTGCACCTTGCCTATTACTGATTTTATTTTATTGAATACTCCATTTAGAATAATTAGATAGAACCAGAGTTTAATACCTCATTCAAGCCTATGTTTCCTGTTGAAGAAAAAAATAAATAAAAACCAACGTGAATGATTTAAAAAAAAAATGAATTTATAAATTTCCTTTTTAGTGAGCGGGCTAATAAATAGTTTAAACAGCCAATGCAATCAGCCGGTATCGAACCCGCGCGCTTCCGGTTACAGGCCCGGGGCCTTACCGATTACGTAATCTCTGCTTGATCATGCGCCGTATTAAAAATTATAAATACAAAAAATGCACCTTGCCTACAACTGATTTAATTTTAATGAATACTCCATTTAGAATAATTAGGTAGAACCAGAGTTTAATACCTCATCCAAGCCGATGTTTCCTGTTGAAAAAAAATAACTAAAAACCAACGTGAATGATTAAAAAAAAATGCATTTATAAATTTCCTTTTAGTGAGCTGGCTAATAAATAGTTTTAACAGCCAATGCAATCAGCCGGTATCAAACCCGCGCGCTTCCGGTTACAGGCCCGGGGCCTTACCGATTACGTAATCTCTGCTTGATCATGCGCCGTATTAAAAATTATAAATACAAAAAATGCACCTTGCCTACAACTGATTTAATTTTAATGAATACTCCATTTAGAATAATTAGGTAGAACCAGAGTTTAATACCTCATCCAAGCCGATGTTTCCTGTTGAAGAAAAAAATAAATAAAAACCAACGTAAATGATTTTAAAAAAAAAATGAATTTATAAATTTCCTTTTAGTGAGCTGGCTAATAAATAGTTTAAACAGCCAATGCAATCAGCCGGTATCGAACCCGCGACCTTCCGAATACAGGCCCGGAGCCTTACCGGTTACGCCATCTCGGCTTGATCATGCGCCGTATTAAAAATTATAAATTCAAAAAATGCACCATGCCTACTACTGATTTAATTTTAATGAATACTCCATTTAGAATAATTAGGTAGAACCAGAGTTTAATACCTCATCCAAGCCGATGTTTCCTGTTGAAGAAAAAAATAAATAAAAATCAACGTGAATGATTAAAAAAAATGAATATTTAAATTTCCTTTTTAGTGAGCTGGCTAATAAACAGTTTAAATTGCCAATGCAATCAGCCGGTATCGAACCCGCGACCTTCCGGATACAGGCCCGGGGCCTTACCGGTTACGCCATCTCGGCTTGGTCATGCGCCGTATTAAATATTATAAATACAAAAAATGCACCTTGCCTATTACTGATTTTATTTTATTGAATACTCCATTTAGAATAATTAGGTAGAACCAGAGTTTAATACCTCATCCAAGCCGATGTTTCCTGTTGAAGAAAAAAATAAATAAAAATGAATGTGAATGATTTAAAAAAAATGAATTTATAAATTTCCTTTTTAGTGAGCTGGCTAATAAACAGTTTAAACAGCCAATGCAATCAGCCGGTATCGAACCCGCGACATTCCGGATACAGACCCGGGGCCTTACCGGTTACGCCATCTCGGCTTGGTCATGCGCCGTATTAAATATTATAAATACAAAAAAGGCACCTTGCCTATTACTGATTTTATTTTATTGAATACTCCATTTAGAACAATTAGGTAGAACCAGAGTTTAATACCTCATCCAAGCCGATGTTTCCTGTGGAAAAAAAAATAAAAATCAACGTGAATGATTTAAAAAAAAAAATGATTTTATAAATTTCCTTTTTAGTGAGCTGGCTGATAAATAGTTTAAACAGTCAATGCAATCGGCCGGTATCGAACCCGCGACCTTCAGGATACAGGCCCGGAGCCTTACCGGCAACGCCATCTCGGCTTGGTCATGCGCCGTATTAAATATTATAAATACAAAAAATGCACCTTGCCTATTACTGATTTTATTTTATTGAATACTCCATTTAGAATAATTAGATAGAACCAGAGTTTAATACCTCATTCAAGCCGATGTTTCCTGTTGAAGAAAAAAAAAATAAAAACCAACGTGAATGATTTAAAAAAAAAATGCATTTATAAATTTCCTTTTAGTGAGCTGGCTAATAAATAGTTTAAACAGCCAATGCAATCAGCCGATATCGAACCCGCGCGTTTTGGTTACAGGCCCGGGGCCTTACCGATTACGTAATCTCTGCTTGATCATGCGCCGTATTAAAAATTATAAATACAACAAATGCACCTTGCCTACTACTGATTTATTTTTAATGAATACTCCATTTAGAATATTTAGGTAGAACCGGAGTTTAATACCTCATCCAAGCCGATGTTTCCTGTTGAAGAAAAAAATAAATAAAAATCAACGTGAATGATTAAAAAAAAATGCATTTATAAATTTCCTTTTTAGTGAGCTGGCTAATAAATAGTTTAAACAGCCAATGCAATCAGCCGGTATCGAACCCGCGACCTTCCGGATACAGGCCCGGGGCCTTACCGGCTACGCCATCTCGGCTGGCTCATGCGCCGTATTAAATATTATAAATACAAAAAGTGCACCTTGCCTATTACTGATTTTATTTTATTGAATACTCCATTTAGAATAATTAGATAGAACCAGAGTTTAATACCTCATCCAAGCCGATGTTTCCTGTTGAAGAAAAAAATAGATAAAAACCAACGTGAATGATTTAAAAAAAAATGCATTTATAAATTTCCTTTTTAGTGAGCTGGCTAATAAATAGTTTAAACAGCCAATGCAATCAGCCGATATCGAACCTGCGACCTTCCGGATACAGGCCCGGGGCCTTACCGGCTACGCCATCTCGGCTGGCTCGTGCGCCGTATTAAATATTATCAATACAAAAAGTGCACCTTGCCTATTACTGATTTTATTTTATTGAATACTCCATTTAGAATAATTAGATAGAACCAGAGTTTAATACCTCATTCAAGCCTATGTTTCCTGTTGAAGAAAAAAATAAATAAAAACCAACGTGAATGATTTAAAAAAAAAATGAATTTATAAATTTCCTTTTTAGTGAGCGGGCTAATAAATAGTTTAAACAGCCAATGCAATCAGCCGGTATCGAACCCGCGCGCTTCCGGTTACAGGCCCGGGGCCTTACCGATTACGTAATCTCTGCTTGATCATGCGCCGTATTAAAAATTATAAATACAAAAAATGCACCTTGCCTACAACTGATTTAATTTTAATGAATACTCCATTTAGAATAATTAGGTAGAACCAGAGTTTAATACCTCATCCAAGCCGATGTTTCCTGTTGAAAAAAAAATAACTAAAAACCAACGTGAATGATTAAAAAAAAATGCATTTATAAATTTCCTTTTAGTGAGCTGGCTAATAAATAGTTTAAACAGCCAATGCAATCAGCCGGTATCGAACCCGCGCGCTTCCGGTTACAGGCCCGGGGCCTTACCGATTACGTAATCTCTGCTTGATAATGCGCCGTATTAAAAATTATAAATACAAAAAATGCACCTTGCCTATTACTGATTTTATTTTATTGAATACTCCATTCAGAACAATTAGGTAGAACCAGAGTTTAATACCTCATCCAAGCCGATGTTTCCTGTTGAAGAAAAAAATAAATAAAAACCAACGTAAATGATTTAAAAAAAAAATGAATTTATAAATTTCCTTTTTAGTGAGCTGGCTAATAAATAGTTTAAATAGCCAATGCAATCAGCCGGAATCGAACCCGCGAACTTCCGGTAACAGGCCCGGTGCCTTACCGGCTACGCCATCTCGGCTTGGTCATGCGCCATATTAAATATTATAAATACAAAAAATGCACCTTGCCTATTACTGATTTTATTTTATTGAATACTCCATTTAGAATAATTAGG
The DNA here is from genome assembly GCF_026930045.1 of Uloborus diversus. Classification (NCBI taxonomy): domain Eukaryota; kingdom Metazoa; phylum Arthropoda; class Arachnida; order Araneae; family Uloboridae; genus Uloborus; species Uloborus diversus. Next base: position 49,910 of record NW_026559228.1, on the reverse strand, counting down.
TAGAACCAGAGTTTAATACCTCATCCAAGCCGATGTTTCCTGTTGAAGAAAAAAATAAATAAAAATGAATGTGAATGATTTAAAAAAAATGAATTTATAAATTTCCTTTTTAGTGAGCTGGCTAATAAACAGTTTAAACAGCCAATGCAATCAGCCGGTATCGAACCCGCGACCTTCCGGATACAGGCCCGGGGCCTTACCGGTTACGCCATCTCGGCTTGGTCATGCGCCGTATTAAATATTATAAATACAAAAAATGCACCTTGCCTATTACTGATTTTATTTTATTGAATACTCCATTTAGAACAATTAGGTAGAACCAGAGTTTAATACCTCATCCAAGCCGATGTTTCCTGTTGAAAAAAAAATAAATAAAAATCAACGTGAATGATTTAAAAAAAAATGAATTTATAAATTTCCTTTTCAGGAAGCTGGCTGATAAATAGTTTAAACAGTCAATGCAATCAGCCGGTATCGAACCCGCGACCTTCCGGATACAGGCCCGGGGCCTTACCGGCTACGCCATCTTGACTTGGTCATGCGCCATATTAAATATTATAAATACAAAAAATGCACCTTGCCTATTACTGATTTTATTTTATTGAATACTCCATTTAGAATAATTAGGTAGAACCAGAGTTTAATACCTCATCCAAGCCGATGTTTCCTGTTGAAGAAAAAAATAAAAAAAAAATGAACCTTTTTAGAACTGGCTTAAACAGTTTAAACAGCCAATGCAATCAGCCGGTCGAACCCGCGACCTTCCGGATACAGGCCCGGGGCCTTACCGGTTACGCCATTTCGGCTTGGTCATGCGCCGTATTAAATATTATAAATACAAAAAATGCACCTTGCCTATTACTGATTTTATTTTATTGAATACTCCATTTAGAACAATTAGGTAGAACCAGAGTTTAATACCTCATCCAAGCCGATGTTTCCTGTTGAAGAAAAAAATAAATAAAAATGAATGTGAATGATTAAAAAAAAATGAATTTATAAATTTCCTTTTCAGGAAGCTGGCTGAAACATTTTATAAATTTCCTTTTTAGTGAAGCTGGCTAATAAATAGTTTAAACAGCCAATGCAATCAGCCGGTATCGAACCCGCGACCTTCCGGATACAGGCCCGGGGCCTTACCGGCTACGCCATCTCGGCTTGGTCATGCGCCGTATTAAATATTATAAATACAAAAAATGCACCTTGCCTATTACTGATTTTATTTTATTGAATACTCCATTTAGAATAATTAGGTAGAACCAGAGTTTAATACCTCATCCAAGCCGATGTTTCCTGTTGAAGAAAAAAATAAATAAAAATGAATGTGAATGATTTAAAAAAAATGAATTTATAAATTTCCTTTTCAGGAAGCTGGCTGATAAATAGTTTAAACAGTCAATGCAATCAGCCGGTATCGAACCCGCGACCTTCCGGATACAGGCCCGGGGCCTTACCGGCTACGCCATCTCGGCTTGGTCATGCGCCGTATTAAATATTATAAATACAAAAAGTGCACCTTGCCTATTACTGATTTTATTTTATTGAATACTCCATTTAGAACAATTAGGTAGAACCAGAGTTTAATACCTCATCCAAGCCAATGTTTCCTGTTGAAAAAAAATAAATAAAAATCAACGTGAATGATTTAAAAAAAAATGAATTTATAAATTTCCTTTTCAGGAAGCTGGCTGATAAATAGTTTAAACAGTCAATGCAATCAGCCGGTATCGAACCCGCGACCTTCCGGATACAGGCCCGGGGCCTTACCGGTTACGCCATCTCGGCTTGGTCATGCGCCGTATTAAATATTATAAATACAAAAAATGCACCTTGCCTATTACTGATTTTATTTTATTGAATACTCCATTTAGAACAATTAGGTAGAACCAGAGTTTAATACCTCATCCAAGCCGATGTTTCCTGTTGAAGAAAAAAATAAATAAAAACCAACGTGAATGATTTAAAAAAAAATGAATTTATAAATTTCCTTTTTAGTGAGCTGGCTAATAAACAGTTTAAACAGCCAATGCAATCAGCCGGTATCGAACCCGCGACCTTCCGGATACAGGCCCGGGGCCTTACCGGTTACGCCATCTCGGCTTGGTCATGAGCCATATTAAATATTATAAATACAAAAAATGCACCTTGCCTATTACTGATTTTATTTTATTGAATACTCCATTTAGAACAATTAGGTAGAACCAGAGTTTAATACCTCATCCAAGCCGATGTTTCCTGTTGAAGAAAAAAATAAATAAAAACCAACGTGAATGATTTAAAAAAAAATGAATTTATAAATTTCCTTTTTAGTGAGCTGGCTAATAAATAGTTTAAACAGCCAATGCAATCAGCCGGTATCGAACCCGCGACCTTCCGGATACAGGCCCGGGGCCTTACCGGTTACGCCATCTCGGCTTGGTCATGCGCCGTATTAAATATTATAAATACAAAAAATGCACCTTGCCTATTACTGATTTTATTTTATTGAATACTCCATTCAGAACAATTAGGTAGAACCAGAGTTTAATACCTCATCCAAGCCGATGTTTCCTGTTGAAGAAAAAAATAAATAAAAACCAACGTAAATGATTTAAAAAAAAATGAATTTATAAATTTCCTTTTTAGTGAGCTGGCTAATAAATAGTTTAAATAGCCAATGCAATCAGCCGGAATCGAACCCGCGAACTTCCGGTAACAGGCCCGGTGCCTTACCGGCTACGCCATCTCGGCTTGGTCATGCGCCGTATTAAATATTATAAATACAAAAAATGCACCTTGCCTATTACTGATTTTATTTTATTGAATACTCCATTTAGAATAATTAGGTAGAACCAGAGTTTAATACCTCATCCAAGCCGATGTTTCCTGTTGAAGAAAAAAATAAATAAAAACCAACGTGAATGATTTAAAAAAAAATGAATTTATAAATTTCCTTTTTAGTGAGCTGGCTAATAAATAGTTTAAACAGCCAATGCAATCAGCCGGTATCGAACCCGCGACCTTCCGGATACAGGCCCGGGGCCTTACCGGTTACGCCATCTCGGCTTGGTCATGCGCCTTATTAAATATTATAAATACAAAAAATGCACCTTGCCTATTACTGATTTTATTTTATTGAATACTCCATTTAGAATAATTAGGTAGAACCAGAGTTTAATACCTCATCCAAGCCGATGTTTCCTGTTGAAGAAAAAAATAAATAAAAACCAACGTGAATGATTTAAAAAAAAATGAATTTATAAATTTCCTTTTTAGTGAGCTGGCTAATAAATAGTTTAAACAGCCAATGCAATCAGCCGGAATCGAACCCGCGACCTTCCGGATACAGGCCCGGGGCCTTACCGGTTACGCCATCTCGGCTTGGTCATGCGCCATATTAAATATTATAAATACAAAAAATGCACCTTGCCTATTACTGATTTTATTTTATTGAATACTCCATTTAGAACAATTAGGTAGAACCAGAGTTTAATACCTCATCCAAGCCGATGTTTCCTGTTGAAGAAAAAAATAAATAAAAACCAACGTATGTGAATGATTTAAAAAAAAAATGAATTTATAAATTTCCTTTTTAGTGAACTGGCTAATAAACAGTTTAAACAGCCAATGCAATCAGCCGGTATCGAACCCGCGACCTTCCGGATACAGGCCCGGGGCCTTACCGGTTACGCCATCTCGGCTTGGTCATGCGCCGTATTAAATATTATAAATACAAAAAATGCACCTTGCCTATTACTGATTTTATTTTATTGAATACTCCATTTAGAATAATTAGGTAGAACCAGAGTTTAATACCTCATCCAAGCCGATGTTTCCTGTTGAAGAAAAAAATAAATAAAAATGAATGTGAATGATTTAAAAAAAATGAATTTATAAATTTCCTTTTTAGTGAGCTGGCTAATAAACAGTTTAAACAGCCAATGCAATCAGCCGGTATCGAACCCGCGACCTTCCGGATACAGGCCCGGGGCCTTACCGGTTACGCCATCTCGGCTTGGTCATGCGCCGTATTAAATATTATAAATACAAAAAATGCACCTTGCCTATTACTGATTTTATTTTATTGAATACTCCATTTAGAACAATTAGGTAGAACCAGAGTTTAATACCTCATCCAAGCCGATGTTTCCTGTTGAAGAAAAAAATAAATAAAAACCAACGTAAATGATTTTAAAAAAAATGAATTTATAAATTTCCTTTTTAGTGAGCTGGCTAATAAATAATTTAAATAGCCAATGCAATCAGCCGGAATCGAACCCGCGAACTTCCGGTAACAGGCCCGGTGCCTTACCGGCTACGCCATCTCGGCTTGGTCATGCGCCATATTAAATATTATAAATACAAAAAATGCACCTTGCCTATTACTGATTTTATTTTATTGAATACTCCATTTAGAACAATTAGGTAGAACCAGAGTTTAATACCTCATCCAAGCCGATGTTTCCTGTTGAAGAAAAAAATAAATAAAAATGAATGTGAATGATTTAAAAAAAATGAATTTATAAATTTCCTTTTTAGTGAGCTGGCTAATAAACAGTTTAAACAGCCAATGCAATCAGCCGGTATCGAACCCGCGACCTTCCGGATACAGGCCCGGGGCCTTACCGGTTACGCCATCTCGGCTTGGTCATGCGCCGTATTAAATATTATAAATACAAAAAATGCACCTTGCCTATTACTGATTTTATTTCATTGAATACTCCATTTAGAACAATTAGGTAGAACCGAGTTTAATACCTCATCCAAGCCAATGTTTCCTGTTGAAAAAAAATAAATAAAAATCAACGTGAATGATTAAAAAAAATGAATTTATAAATTTCCTTTTCAGGAAGCTGGCTGATAAATAGTTTAAACAGTCAATGCAATCAGCCGGTATCGAACCCGCGCGTTTCCGGTTACAGGCCCGGGGCCTTACCGATTACGTAATCTCTGCTTGATAATGCGCCGTATTAAAAATTATAAATACAAAAAATGCACCTTGCCTACTACTGATTTAATTTTAATGAATACTCCATTTAGAATAATTAGGTAGAACCGGAGTTTAATACCTCAACTCCAAGCCGATGTTTCCTGTTGAAGAAAAAAATAAATAAAAACCAACGTGAATGATTTAAAAAAAAATGCATTTATAAATTTCCTTTTTAGTGAGCTGGCTAATAAATAGTTTAAACAGCCAATGCAATCAGCCGGTATCGAACCCGCGACCTTCCGGATACAGGCCCGGGGCCTTACCGGTTACGCCATCTCGGCTTGGTCATGCGCCGTATTAAATATTATAAATACAAAAAATGCACCTTGCCTATTACTGATTTTATTTTATTGAATACTCCATTTAGAACAATTAGGTAGAACCAGAGTTTAATACCTCATCCAAGCCGATGTTTCCTGTTGAAGAAAAAAATAAATAAAAATCAACGTGAATGATTTAAAAAAAAATGAATTTATAAATTTCCTTTTCAGGAAGCTGGCTGATAAATAGTTTAAACAGTCAATGCAATCAGCCGGTATCGAACCCGCGACCTTCCGGATACAGGCCCGGGGCCTTACCGGCTACGCCATCTCGGCTTGGTCATGCGCCATATTAAATATTATAAATACAAAAAATGCACCTTGCCTATTACTGATTTTATTTTATTGAATACTCCATTTAGAATAATTAGGTAGAACCAGAGTTTAATACCTCATCCAAGCCGATGTTTCCTGTTGAAGAAAAAAATAAATAAAAATGAATGTGAATGATTTAAAAAAAAACCGGTGAATTTATAAATTTCCTTTTCAGGAAGCTGGCTGATAAATAGTTTAAACAGTCAATGCAATCAGCCGGTATCGAACCCGCGACCTTCCGGATACAGGCCCGGGGCCTTACCGGCTACGCCATCTTGACTTGGTCATGCGCCATATTAAATATTATAAATACAAAAAATGCACCTTGCCTATTACTGATTTTATTTTATTGAATACTCCATTTAGAATAATTAGGTAGAACCAGAGTTTAATACCTCATCCAAGCCGATGTTTCCTGTTGAAGAAAAAAATAAATAAAAATGAATGTGAATGATTTAAAAAAAAATGAATTTATAAATTTCCTTTTCAGGAAGCTGGCTGATAAATAGTTTAAACAGTCAATGCAATCAGCCGGTATCGAACCCGCGACCTTCCGGATACAGGCCCGGGGCCTTACCGGCTACGCCATTTTGGCTTGGTCATGCGCCATATTAAATATTATAAATACAAAAAATGCACCTTGCCTATTACTGATTTTATTTTATTGAATACTCCATTTAGAATAATTAGGTAGAACCAGAGTTTAATACCTCATCCAAGCCGATGTTTCCTGTTGAAGAAAAAAATAAATAAAAATGAATGTGAATGATTTAAAAAAAATGAATTTATAAATTTCCTTTTTAGTGAGCTGGCTAATAAACAGTTTAAACAGCCAATGCAATCAGCCGGTATCGAACCCGCGACCTTCCGGATACAGGCCCGGGGCCTTACCGGTTACGCCATCTCGGCTTGGTCATGCGCCGTATTAAATATTATAAATACAAAAAATGCACCTTGCCTATTACTGATTTTATTTTATTGAATACTCCATTTAGAACAATTAGGTAGAACCAGAGTTTAATACCTCATCCAAGCCGATGTTTCCTGTTGAAGAAAAAAATAAATAAAAACCAACGTAAATGATTTTAAAAAAAAATGAATTTATAAATTTCCTTTTTAGTGAGCTGGCTAATAAATAATTTAAATAGCCAATGCAATCAGCCGGAATCGAACCCGCGAACTTCCGGTAACAGGCCCGGTGCCTTACCGGCTACGCCATCTCGGCTTGGTCATGCGCCATATTAAATATTATAAATACAAAAAATGCACCTTGCCTATTACTGATTTTATTTTATTGAATACTCCATTTAGAACAATTAGGTAGAACCAGAGTTTAATACCTCATCCAAGCCGATGTTTCCTGTTGAAGAAAAAAATAAATAAAAATGAATGTGAATGATTTAAAAAAAATGAATTTATAAATTTCCTTTTTAGTGAGCTGGCTAATAAACAGTTTAAACAGCCAATGCAATCAGCCGGTATCGAACCCGCGACCTTCCGGATACAGGCCCGGGGCCTTACCGGTTACGCCATCTCGGCTTGGTCATGCGCCGTATTAAATATTATAAATACAAAAAATGCACCTTGCCTATTACTGATTTTATTTTATTGAATACTCCATTTAGAACAATTAGGTAGAACCAGAGTTTAATACCTCATCCAAGCCGATGTTTCCTGTTGAAAAAAAATAAATAAAAATCAACGTGAATGATTTAAAAAAAATGAATTTATAAATTTCCTTTTCAGGAAGCTGGCTGATAAATAGTTTAAACAGTCAATGCAATCAGCCGGTATCGAACCCGCGACCTTCCGGTTACAGGCCCGGGGCCTTACCGGCTACGCCATCTCGGCTTGGTCATGCGCCGTATTAAATATTATAAATACAAAAAGTGCACCTTGCCTATTACTGATTTTATTTTATTGAATACTCCATTTAGAATAATTAGGTAGAACCAGAGTTTAATACCTCATCCAAGCCGATGTTTCCTGTTGAAGAAAAAAATAAATAAAAATGAATGTGAATGATTTAAAAAAAATGAATTTATAAATTTCCTTTTCAGGAAGCTGGCTGATAAATAGTTTAAACAGTCAATGCAATCAGCCGGTATCGAACCCGCGACCTTCCGGATACAGGCCCGGGGCCTTACCGGCTACGCCATCTTGACTTGGTCATGCGCCATATTAAATATTATAAATACAAAAAATGCACCCTGCCTATTACTGATTTTATTTTATTGAATACTCCATTTAGAATAATTAGGTAGAACCAGAGTTTAATACCTCATCCAAGCCGATGTTTCCTGTTGAAGAAAAAAATAAATAAAAATGAATGTGAATGATTTTAAAAAAATGAATTTATAAATTTCCTTTTCAGGAAGCTGGCTGATAAATAGTTTAAACAGTCAATGCAATCAGCCGGTATCGAACCCGCGACCTTCCGGATACAGGCCCGGGGCCTTACCGGCTACGCCATCTCGGCTTGGTCATGCGCCGTATTAAATATTATAAATACAAAAAATGCACCTTGCCTATTACTGATTTTATTTTATTGAATACTCCATTTAGAATAATTAGGTAGAACCAGAGTTTAATACCTCATCCAAGCCGATGTTTCCTGTTGAAGAAAAAAATAAATAAAAATGAATGTGAATGATTTAAAAAAAAATGAATTTATAAATTTCCTTTTTAGTGAGCTGGCTAATAAACAGTTTAAACAGCCAATGCAATCAGCCGGTATCGAACCCGCGACCTTCCGGATACAGGCCCGGGGCCTTACCGGCTACGCCATCTTGGCTTGGTCATGCGCCATATTAAATATTATAAATACAAAAAATGCACCTTGCCTATTACTGATTTTATTTTATTGAATACTCCATTTAGAATAATTAGGTAGAACCAGAGTTTAATACCTCATCCAAGCCGATGTTTCCTGTTGAAGAAAAAAAATAAATAAAAATGAATGTGAATGATTTAAAAAAAATGAATTTATAAATTTCCTTTTCAGGAAGCTGGCTGATAAATAGTTTAAACAGTCAATGCAATCAGCCGGTATCGAACCCGCGACCTTCCGGATACAGGCCCGGGGCCTTACCGGCTACGCCATTTTGGCTTGGTCATGCGCCATATTAAATATTATAAATACAAAAAATGCACCTTGCCTATTACTGATTTTATTTTATTGAATACTCCATTTAGAATAATTAGGTAGAACCAGAGTTTAATACCTCATCCAAGCCGATGTTTCCTGTTGAAGAAAAAAATAAATAAAAATAATGTGAATGATTTAAAAAAAATGAATTTATAAATTTCCTTTTTAGTGAGCTGGCTAATAAACAGTTTAAACAGCCAATGCAATCAGCCGGTATCGAACCCGCGACCTTCCGGATACAGGCCCGGGGCCTTACCGGTTACGCCATCTCGGCTTGGTCATGCGCCGTATTAAATATTATAAATACAAAAAATGCACCTTGCCTATTACTGATTTTATTTTATTGAATACTCCATTTAGAACAATTAGGTAGAACCAGAGTTTAATACCTCATCCAAGCCGATGTTTCCTGTTGAAGAAAAAAATAAATAAAAACCAACGTAAATGATTTAAAAAAAAATGAATTTATAAATTTCCTTTTTAGTGAGCTGGCTAATAAATAGTTTAAATAGCCAATGCAATCAGCCGGAATCGAACCCGCGAACTTCCGGTAACAGGCCCGGTGCCTTACCGGCTACGCCATCTCGGCTTGGTCATGCGCCATATTAAATATTATAAATACAAAAAATGCACCTTGCCTATTACTGATTTTATTTTATTGAATACTCCATTTAGAACAATTAGGTAGAACCAGAGTTTAATACCTCATCCAAGCCGATGTTTCCTGTTGAAGAAAAAAATAAATAAAAATGAATGTGAATGATTTAAAAAAAATGAATTTATAAATTTCCTTTTTAGTGAGCTGGCTAATAAACAGTTTAAACAGCCAATGCAATCAGCCGGTATCGAACCCGCGACCTTCCGGATACAGGCCCGGGGCCTTACCGGTTACGCCATCTCGGCTTGGTCATGCGCCGTATTAAATATTATAAATACAAAAAATGCACCTTGCCTATTACTGATTTTATTTCATTGAATACTCCATTTAGAACAATTAGGTAGAACCGAGTTTAATACCTCATCCAAGCCAATGTTTCCTGTTGAAAAAAAATAAATAAAAATCAACGTGAATGATTAAAAAAAATGAATTTATAAATTTCCTTTTCAGGAAGCTGGCTGATAAATAGTTTAAACAGTCAATGCAATCAGCCGGTATCGAACCCGCGCGTTCCGGTTACAGGCCCGGGGCCTTACCGGCTACGCCATCTCGGCTTGGTCATGCGCCGTATTAAATATTATAAATACAAAAAGTGCACCTTGCCTATTACTGATTTTATTTTATTGAATACTCCATTTAGAATAATTAGATAGAACCAGAGTTTAATACCTCATCCAAGCCGATGTTTCCTGTTGAAGAAAAAAATAAATAAAAATGAATGTGAATGATTTAAAAAAAAAATGAATTTATAAATTTCCTTTTCAGGAAGCTGGCTGATAAATAGTTTAAACAGTCAATGCAATCAGCCGGTATCGAACCCGCGACCTTCCGGATACAGGCCCGGGGCCTTACCGGCTACGCCATCTTGACTTGGTCATGCGCCATATTAAATATTATAAATACAAAAAATGCACCTTGCCTATTACTGATTTTATTTTATTGAATACTCCATTTAGAATAATTAGGTAGAACCAGAGTTTAATACCTCATCCAAGCCGATGTTTCCTGTTGAAGAAAAAAATAAATAAAAATGAATGTGAATGATTTTAAAAAAAATGAATTTATAAATTTCCTTTTCAGGAAGCTGGCTGATAAATAGTTTAAACAGTCAATGCAATCAGCCGGTATCGAACCCGCGACCTTCCGGATACAGGCCCGGGGCCTTACCGGCTACGCCATTTTGGCTTGGTCATGCGCCATATTAAATATTATAAATACAAAAAATGCACCTTGCCTCTTACTGATTTTATTTTATTGAATACTCCATTTAGAATAATTAGGTAGAACCAGAGTTTAATACCTCATCCAAGCCGATGTTTCCTGTTGAAGAAAAAAATAAATAAAAATGAATGTGAATGATTTAAAAAAAATGAATTTATAAATTTCCTTTTTAGTGAGCTGGCTAATAAACAGTTTAAACAGCCAATGCAATCAGCCGGTATCGAACCCGCGACCTTCCGGATACAGGCCCGGGGCCTTACCGGTTACGCCATCTCGGCTTGGTCATGCGCCGTATTAAATATTATAAATACAAAAAATGCACCTTGCCTATTACTGATTTTATTTTATTGAATACTCCATTTAGAACAATTAGGTAGAACCAGAGTTTAATACCTCATCCAAGCCGATGTTTCCTGTTGAAGAAAAAAATAAATAAAAACCAACGTAAATGATTTTAAAAAAAATGAATTTATAAATTTCCTTTTTAGTGAGCTGGCTAATAAATAATTTAAATAGCCAATGCAATCAGCCGGAATCGAACCCGCGAACTTCCGGTAACAGGCCCGGTGCCTTACCGGCTACGCCATCTCGGCTTGGTCATGCGCCATATTAAATATTATAAATACAAAAAATGCACCTTGCCCATTACTGATTTTATTTTATTGAATACTCCATTTAGAACAATTAGGTAGAACCAGAGTTTAATTCCTCATCCAAGCCGATGTTTCCTGTTGAAGATAAAAATAAATAAAAATGAATGTGAATGATTTAAAAAAAATGAATTTATAAATTTCCTTTTTAGTGAGCTGGCTAATAAACAGTTTAAACAGCCAATGCAATCAGCCGGTATCGAACCCGCGACCTTCCGGATACAGGCCCGGGGCCTTACCGGTTACGCCATCTCGGCTTGGTCATGCGTCGTATTAAATATTATAAATACAAAAAATGCACCTTGCCTATTACTGATTTTATTTCATTGAATACTCCATTTAGAACAATTAGGTAGAACCGAGTTTAATACCTCATCCAAGCCAATGTTTCCTGTTGAAAAAAAATAAATAAAAATCAACGTGAATGATTAAAAAAAATGAATTTATAAATTTCCTTTTCAGGAAGCTGGCTGATAAATAGTTTAAACAGTCAATGCAATCAGCCGGTATCGAACCCGCGCGCTTCCGGTTACAGGCCCGGGGCCTTACCGATTACGTAATGTCTGCTTGATAATGCGCCGTATTAAAAATTATAAATACAAAAAATGCACCTTGCCTACTACTGATTTAATTTTAATGAATACTCCATTTAGAATAATTAGGTAGAACCGGAGTTTAATACCTCAACCAAGCCGATGTTTCCTGTTGAAGAAAAAAATAAATAAAAACCAACGTGAATGATTTTAAAAAAAATGCATTTATAAATTTCCTTTTTAGTGAGCTGGCTAATAAATAGTTTAAACAGCCAATGCAATCAGCCGGTATCGAACCCGCGACCTTCCGGATACAGGCCCGGGGCCTTACCGGCTACGCCATCTCGGCTGGCTCATGCGCCGTATTAAATATTATAAATACAAAAAATGCACCTTGCCTATTACTGATTTTATTTTATTGAATACTCCTTTTAGAATAATTAGATAGAACCAGAGTTTAATACCTCATCCAAGCCGATGTTTACTGTGGAAGAAAAAAATAAATAAAAACCAACGTGAATGATTTTAAAAAAATGCATTTATATATTTCCTTTTTAGTGAGCTGGCTAATAAATAGTTTAAACAGCCAATGCAATCAGCCGGTATCGAACCCGCGACCTTCCGGATACAGGCCCGGGGCCTTACCGGCTACGCCATCTCGGCTGGCTCATGCGCCGTATTAAATATTATAAATACAAAAAGTGCACCTTGCCTATTACTGATTTTATTTTATTGAATACTCCATTTAGAATAATTAGATAGAACCAGAGTTTAATCCTCATCCTAGCCGATGTTTCCTGTTGAAGAAAAAAATAAATAAAAATGAATGTGAATGATTTAAAAAAAATGAATTTATAAATTTCCTTTTTAGTGAGCTGGCTTATAAACAGTTTAAACTGCCAATGCAATCAGCCGGTATCGAACCCGCGACCTTCCGGATACAGGCCCGGGGCCTTACCGGTTACGCCATCTCGGCTTGGTCATGAGCCGTATTAAATATTATAAATACAAAAAATGCACCTTGCCTATTACTGATTTTATTTTATTGAATACTCCATTTAGAACAATTAGGTAGAACCAGAGTTTAATACCTCATCCAAGCCGATGTTTCCTGTTGAAGAAAAAAATAAATAAAAACCAACGTGAATGATTTAAAAAAAAATGAATTTATAAATTTCCTTTTTAGTGAGCTGGCTAATAAATAGTTTAAACAGCCAATGCAATAAGCCGGAATCGAACCCGCGACCTTCCGGATACAGGCCCGGGGCCTTACCGGTTACGCCATCTCGGCTTGGTCATGAGCCGTATTAAATATTATAAATACAAAAAATGCACCTTGCCTATTACTTTTTTTATTTTATTGAATACTCCATTCAGAACAATTAGGTAGAACCAGAGTTTAATACCTCATCCAAGCCGATGTTTCCTGTTGAAGAAAAAAATAGATAAAAACCAACGTGAATGATTTTAAAAAAAATGAATTTATAAATTTCCTTTTCAGGAAGCTGGCTGATAAATAGTTTAAACAGTCAATGCAATCAGCCGGTATCGAACCCGCGACCTTCCGGATACAGGCCCGGGGCCTTACCGGCTACGCCATCTCGGCTTGGTCATGCGCCATATTAAATATTATAAATACAAAAAATGCACCTTGCCTATTACTGATTTTATTTTATTGAATACTCCATTTAGAATAATTAGGTAGAACCAGAGTTTAATACCTCATCCAAGCCGATGTTTCCTGTTGAAGAAAAAAATAAAAAAAATGAATGAATGATTTAAAAAAAATGAATTTATAAATTTCCTTTTTAGTGAACTGGCTAATAAACAGTTTAAACAGCCAATGCAATCAGCCGGTATCGAACCCGCGACCTTCCGGATACAGGCCCGGGGCCTTACCGGTTACGCCATCTCGGCTTGGTCATGCGCCGTATTAAATATTATAAATACAAAAAATGCACCTTGCCTATTACGGATTTTATTTTATTGAATACTCCATTTAGAACAATTAGGTAGAACCAGAGTTTAATACCTCATCCAAGCCGATGTTTCCTGTTGAAGAAAAAAATAAATAAAAATGAATGTGAATGATTAAAAAAAATGAATTTATAAATTTCCTTTTCAGGAAGCTGGCTGATAAATAGTTTAAACATTCAATGCAATCAGCCGGTATCGAACCCGCGACCTTCCGGATACAGGCGCGGGGCCTTACCGGCTACGCCATCTCGGCTTGGTCATGCGCCGTATTAAATATTATAAATACAAAAAGTGCACCTTGCCTATTACTGATTTTATTTTATTGAATACTCCATTTAGAACAATTAGGTAGAACCAGAGTTTAATACCTCATCCAAGAAAATGTTTCCTGTTGAAAAAAAATAAATAAAAATCAACGTTAATGATTAAAAAAAATGAATTTATAAATTTCCTTTTCAGGAAGCTGGCTGATAAATAGTTTAACTTACCGGCGGTTTTGCACGTCTTATCACGCCGTAGCAAGATCACGTCGCTAGCGTTTTACACGTATTTTTCTGACACTAAATTTTCGTTGTCAAACGGTCCAAGGCGTAGAATCCTGCGTTTCCTTTCCCCTCTCCTGAGAGCGGCACCCCGGAGCGCAGGGGCCCACCTTCTGTATTCACACATGCAAACAATACCCTTTCATCAGGTTGGGGTTTCAAGGTTCAGTGCATCCTTCTTATCAACGCAAAGATTTCTAAGCAAACCTCCATCTGCTAAAAGCAAAACTTGATTCCAAGAATGAAATATCCACTTCTCTTTCTTCTAAGCTTAAAATTTACATTAAATTAATGATTGTGCTGTAAATGGATGCAACATAATTTAATCGACGACAATGACATTCAATTACATTTCAAATAAATTAATAAATAAAAGCCGTGAGATTTCAAATTGAACGAAAACAAACTAAGTATCCTTTTGGAAATAAATTTATAGCTACGGCTTTATTCGCTACTAACATATAATTTAGGAACTTTAATTTATAAAATCACAATGCTGTAAAAAAACCAAAGAGTACACGTAAAAGATCAATTTTCAACTTTTATGTGCACTTACGTCGCGTTTTACGCACATTTAGGCAGATGTTGTACTCAAAACACATTATAAAAAATGTAAAAAAAAGGGATATTTTTTCAAATTTATTTACTCTAACTGATTGGCCTTGGGTTTTGGTCGCAAATTTCAATCATTAATATCAGAAACATTTTAAATTCACCGATTCTGTCTAATACTTCAGCTTATAATTATTTTAATCACAAAGAAAAACAAACATTTATCTCTTAGCATACAATTTCAATTCTGTATAAGTAAAAAAAAACTAAATAAACAATATATAGTAGGAGCAAAAATTTTGCACAACACCAGGCGGCTATTGTGTTAACATTTATACAAAAAAAAAAAAAAAAAAAAAAAAAAAAACTTCAGTTGTTAGCAAAGAACAAGAATAATATTTTTTTTTATTGTTATTAAAAATGGAAAAGTATATAAAAATGAATAGTTTTCAAAAAAAAAAAAAAAAAAATCAAAAATTGAATCGTTTGTAGCTTTTTCTTTTCAATAAAAAATAAAGAGCCTCGGAATTTTTTTCATTCAGAGGGGGAAGAAATTCAGAAGAATGGGACCTGACTCTTAGTAACGGAAATTTCTATGGAGTTGCTTAAGATCTACAGTATTTTGTAGGAAGATGGAAATGGGGAAATGGTTAAGTGAGAATTTATAACTATTCTTTTATGTAAAAAAAGGAATAATAATAAATAGAGAAAAATAAATAAAGGTTTAAACCGTTTTATAATTAAAATAAAACTTCAGCAGAGCTTAACTATTTGTACTTTATTAAGCAACAAATCCAGAATTTTCATTGATCTCAATTCGCCCAAAGCCTGATATTTATCTCAAATCACTATTTAATCTGTGCGATTGCTTGATACAAGTCATATGATCTTTCAATTCCTTGGAACAAATTAAGCAAAAATAATTATAAAACCTTGATTTTTATAGAAAAATCATCATAATTCATGCTTCATACTAATTAATAAACCTTTTACGGGGATGAAAATTCGTAAAATTATTTTAACAACTTTTTTGCTGCGACTTTTTTTTTTACCACTATAATTTAAAAGTATTTCGTTGTTTACTATTTTTTGCTTTAATTGTGTTTTCATAACTTTGATTTGATACCTAGTTCGGTCACTTAGGTCTTAACTACTAGCAGGGGCACTCCGAAATAAAATGAGAGGGGGGGGGGAGAGGTTGATTCTCAAATTTTCGAATGAAGTTCTACTTTTTCCAAATGATAAACATGAGCATGCACATTATATCATACTTACATAACATCTAATGAGAAGCAACATTATGCATCATTAAAAACAATTTTTAAAATTTGAAAGAAGAATCTCAATGTTGCAATAATGTTTCCACATTTTTCAAATGAGAATTTTTTGGGGAGGTTACACTGTCCTTCTGAGCCTCTCATCGAGGCGTCCCATACTAGATCCCATGTGATTGTCAGTGTTTCTTTAATAATAGCTTTGTTAAATACGCCATAATTCAGTGAATGTTGGATTTAGTATTTGTTTTCCGATTTTCAAACGGGATCCTAGACAGTCCCGATTTTCATTCAAAAATCCAGTGTCCCGGCCAGTTTACTTCACGTCTCGGTAAAATATAAGTTTCATTACAGATGACCAAAAAAATATAAAAATAATTAACCGTGAAGGATTATTTAAAATAATATATTTTTCATTTCTGTACCTCGTAGCCAGACTGACGTAAGTCCAAAAATTTGAATTTTCTGTTTATTACTGCTAGGGTTCGCCAATATATATCCGATATTTGTTCTGAAAATATCATGATATTTTGATATTTTCGATATTTATTTTTCCAACTACGGTATTTTCAGTATAAAAATTATATTAATCATAGTAATATAGCTCATTTATTATTAAAAATACCTAAAAAGTTATGCACTATAGTTTTATGATGTATTATTACACATTAATATAACAAAATAATGTATTTTTTTTATTCATAAAATTATTAGTAATGTAACAATTTTAATGCATATTAAAAGTACCTAATTAAATGTTAACCATTGGTTGGAACAAAAGAAAATGTCTTATGACTATGCCCCTGACTGTTGCATATTGTTTTTTTCTGAATCATATAACTGTGTAAAAGTAGCTAACAGAAGACAAATGAGTAGAACAGCTAACGCTATATTAACTGTATTAAAATTGACTAAAATGTAAAATGGAATACAGTAGAGAACCAATTATCCGGGAAGTTCGGGACCATCGCTATCCCGGATATCTGAATTTCCCGGTTTTCTGAATCGCTAAAAATCTCTGTTGGCCGATTGTTCATAAAACTTAAATTACTATAATAAATAGTAATACATATTAAAATAAGAAGAAAACAGTTCAGAATTGCTTATAAATAGTGTCGAAATATTAAAAACTACTAGTGAAAGAATAATTTAAACACCAAAAAAATTCAAGTTGTTCATAAGACCTGAGACCCTCACATTCAATCTGAAAAAGAAATAAACCACCACTTTTCGATATTTAAAACGAAAAAAAAAATGAAAGGAAGGGCTAGAAACAAGTTTTTGAACGGAAATGTGCGATTTTCCTGATATTCTGTATGAAAAAATTTGTTTTCATTAACGCGTTTTGTTTTTAAATTTTTTATAAAGATTTTGTGCTTGCGATTACGGTGGTTATTGATAACTATTGCTTTTTGCAATATCAATAGCAGTTTGATTTATGAGTTCTTGCAGTATTATTACAGTCATGCGTTTAACAATTTCTAGATTCCACAATTAACTATCCAGAAAATTCGCGAATCTGGTTTTCGGCGTTTCCCGCAATTTCGCTAACAACACTGACGCTCTAAACGGCTTTAATTTTAAAGGCCATACAATAAAATATTGCATTAGAATTCGACAATATTCATTTCTTCATTTCTTTACTTTTCAGTTAGAATAAAACACGAAAATTTCTGACTTAAGAGTGTACTTCTTAATTCAAGAAAATATTTCGGAAATTTTGCCCCGCGTAAAGGTCCCTTTAAAGTTCGTTTTTGTAAACATTTTCCCCAGTTTTACGTAAGTAATATGATATTTATTAAGAAACAGTTCATATTCTTTTAGGTATGTCAAAAAAAAAAAAAAAAACTTAATTTTTCAAAAATTGCCGAAAATGCGTATTTTTAAATAATGGCGGGAAAATCTGCAAACATTTGCCAATTTTCTGGTTTCCCGGTTTTTTGGTTCCCGGATAAAAGGTTCTGCACTGTATTAGATATGAATAATTAAGAAACCTTAATTTTAAGTCTGCACATTATAATAATAAATAAAGAGTGATTTGAGGATGCATTTACTATTTTGAAGACATTAGTTTGCGTTGATTGAAAATATCGGATATTTTACATATTTTCGAAAATTGCACTCACATGACATATTTTTTTCTCTCCTGTAAAGTAGCGTATGTGAATCACGTTAGTTTAGCTCTGAGGTACAGATTTGTAATTTATGAGCTATAAAATTACTATCGGATTTGCTTGTAAGGAATTTTACAAAAAGATTTAAAACAAAAAAGACTTTCTAAAAAAGTCCTAGCCAATGCAATAAACAAGTAAATATTGTTCAAAATTCAATTCCTCATTTCTTGCTGAAGTAACTTCAAAAGATTAACGTTTACAAAATAAATTGTTTAAATGTATCTGCTTGCGTCATGTATCATTTATTATTTCTGGTTTAGGCTGATAATTAGTAATCATTTATCCATAGCATTGAGAATAAACTACCTTCTAAAACACTCTGAAAACCAGCCGGGGTGTGTGCCTTTTGAAACACCCACGGTGGGGGGGGGGGGGCCTGGTTGAACATTTCGGAAATAAGGCAAGTCTAGGTATACCGCTATTACGATCACTTAGTCTCAAATATGGCGAGATTCGAAACATAAAAATGCACAAATAAAAAAAAAATATATACATATACAAACATAGTATGTAAAAAGTATGCATAGATGTATAAATTTGCAGTGCTTTTTTCCCCCAGCGTTAAAAGAAAAACAACGAATTGCTGTTGCGCGGAAGGGGGGAGGGAATTCCTTTATTGCTTTTTATTATTACGTATCATTTCAGGTTATGCAAAACATTACAATCATAACTAAATGCATTTAGCTATTTCATATTGAAATAACTTGTTCCAAATATTGTTTTATAAATGTTGAATATGAGTAGTTACATTCAATAATAAAATATGTGAATAGTAATTTAGAGCAGTAGTAGGAGATAGCAATTCCAGAGATTTAAAATCTAGATTATTACTTCATAAATATTACAGAAAATTGTGATTAGTAAAACACGACTGGCTGAAAGGAATTCAACTCGTTTGCTACACGTGTTGAGGGGAGAAATGGGCGGGACGGACCTTGACAGCATGTCTGGAGGAGTTCCACTCTTCCCTGCGACACGCGTTGAAAAGAAAGGGGTTGAGCTTTGACAGCACGTCCTGGTCAAAAGGGATTAAAAGTGCTTTTTATCTCCTTCCGAAAGGGGGAGGGAATTTCAAGATAAAAAGTATTGACCATTTCGAGCAGATAGCCATGTTCCCAAGGTGACCTTTTCCAGGTGAAATTCCGCTCGTATGTCAAACCGCCAGAGAGTTAAACAGTCAATGCAATCAGCCGGTATCGAACCCGCGACCTTCCGGATACAGGCCCGTTGCCTTACCGGCTACGCCATCTCGGCTTGGTCATGCGCCGTATTAAATATTATAAATACAAAAAGTGCACCTTGCCTATTACTGATTTTATTTTATTGAATACTCCATTTAGAATAATTAGACAGAACCAGAGTTTAATACCTCATCCAAGCCGATGTTTCCTGTTGAAGAAAAAAATAAATAAAAATGAATGTGAATGATTTAAAAAAAATTGAATTTATAAATTTCCTTTTCAGGAAGCTGGCTGATAAATAGTTTAAACAATCAATGCAATCAGCCGGTATCGAACCCGCGACCTTCCGGATACAGGCCCGGGGCCTTACCGGTTACGCCATCTCGGCTTGGTCATGCGCCGTATTAAATATTATAAATATAACAAATGCACCTTGCCTATTACTGATTTTATTTCATTGAATACTCCATTTAGAACAATTAGGTAGAACCGAGTTTAATACCTCATCCAAGCCAATGTTTCCTGGTGAAAAAAAATAAATAAAAATCAACGTGAATGATTAAAAAAAATGAATTTATAAATTTCCTTTTCAGGAAGCTGGCTGATAAATAGTTTAAACAGTCAATGCAATCAGCCGGTATCGAACCCGCGCGTTTCCGGTTACAGGCCCGGGGCCTTACCGGCTACGCCATCTCGGCTTGGTCATGCGCCGTATTAAATATTATAAATACAAAAAGTGCACCTTGCCTATTACTGATTTTATTTTATTGAATACTCCATTTAGAATAATTAGATAGAACCAGAGTTTAATACCTCATCCAAGCCGATGTTTCCTGTTGAAGAAAAAAATAAATAAAAATGAATGTGAATGATTTAAAAAAAAATGAATTTATAAATTTCCTTTTCAGGAAGCTGGCTGATAAATAGTTTAAACAGTCAATGCAATCAGCCGGTATCGAACCGCGACCTTCCGGATACAGGCCCGGGGCCTTACCGGCTACGCCATCTTGACTTGGTCATGCGCCATATTAAATATTATAAATACAAAAAATGCACCCTGCCTATTACTGATTTTATTTTATTGAATACTCCATTTAGAATAATTAGGTAGAACCAGAGTTTAATACTTCATCCAAGCCGATGTTTCCTGTTGAAGAAAAAAATAAATAAAAATGAATGTGAATGATTTTAAAAAAATGAATTTATAAATTTCCTTTTCAGGAAGCTGGCTGATAAATAGTTTAAACAGTCAATGCAATCAGCCGGTATCGAACCCGCGACCTTCCGGATACAGGCCCGGGGCCTTACCGGCTACGCCATTTTGGCTTGGTCATGCGCCATATTAAATATTATAAATACAAAAAATGCACCTTGCCTCTTACTGATTTTATTTTATTGAATACTCCATTTAGAATAATTAGGTAGAACCAGAGTTTAATACCTCATCCAAGCCGATGTTTCCTGTTGAAGAAAAAAATAAATAAAAATGAATGTGAATGATTTAAAAAAAATGAATTTATAAATTTCCTTTTTAGTGAGCTGGCTAATAAACAGTTTAAACAGCCAATGCAATCAGCCGGTATCGAACCCGCGACCTTCCGGATACAGGCCCGGGGCCTTACCGGTTACGCCATCTCGGCTTGGTCATGCGCCGTATTAAATATTATAAATACAAAAAATGCACCTTGCCTATTACTGATTTTATTTTATTGAATACTCCATTTAGAACAATTAGGTAGAACCAGAGTTTAATACCTCATCCAAGCCGATGTTTCCTGTTGAAGAAAAAAATAAATAAAAACCAACGTAAATGATTTTAAAAAAAATGAATTTATAAATTTCCTTTTTAGTGAGCTGGCTAATAAATAATTTAAATAGCCAATGCAATCAGCCGGAATCGAACCCGCGAACTTCCGGTAACAGGCCCGGTGCCTTACCGGCTACGCCATCTCGGCTTGGTCATGCGCCATATTAAATATTATAAATACAAAAAATGCACCTTGCCCATTACTGATTTTATTTTATTGAATACTCCATTTAGAACAATTAGGTAGAACCAGAGTTTAATTCCTCATCCAAGCCGATGTTTCCTGTTGAAGATAAAAATAAATAAAAATGAATGTGAATGATTTAAAAAAAATGAATTTATAAATTTCCTTTTTAGTGAGCTGGCTAATAAACAGTTTAAACAGCCAATGCAATCAGCCGGTATCGAACCCGCGACCTTCCGGATACAGGCCCGGGGTCTTACCGGTTACGCCATCTCGGCTTGGTCATGCGTCGTATTAAATATTATAAATACAAAAAATGCACCTTGCCTATTACTGATTTTATTTCATTGAATACTCCATTTAGAACAATTAGGTAGAACCGAGTTTAATACCTCATCCAAGCCAATGTTTCCTGTTGAAAAAAATAAATAAAAATCAACGTGAATGATTAAAAAAAATGAATTTATAAATTTCCTTTTCAGGAAGCTGGCTGATAAATAGTTTAAACAGTCAATGCAATCAGCCGGTATCGAACCCGCGCGCTTCCGGTTACAGGCCCGGGGCCTTACCGATTACGTAATGTCTGCTTGATAATGCGCCGTATTAAAAATTATAAATACAAAAAATGCACCTTGCCTACTACTGATTTAATTTTAATGAATACTCCATTTAGAATAATTAGGTAGAACCGGAGTTTAATACCTCAACCAAGCCGATGTTTCCTGTTGAAGAAAAAAATAAATAAAAACCAACGTGAATGATTTAAAAAAAAATGCATTTATAAATTTCCTTTTTAGTGAGCTGGCTAATAAATAGTTTAAACAGCCAATGCAATCAGCCGGTATCGAACCCGCGACCTTCCGGATACAGGCCCGGGGCCTTACCGGCTACGCCATCTCGGCTGGCTCATGCGCCGTATTAAATATTATAAATACAAAAAATGCACCTTGCCTATTACTGATTTTATTTTATTGAATACTCCTTTTAGAATAATTAGATAGAACCAGAGTTTAATACCTCATCCAAGCCGATGTTTACTGTGGAAGAAAAAAATAAATAAAAACCAACGTGAATGATTTTAAAAAAATGCATTTATATATTTCCTTTTTAGTGAGCTGGCTAATAAATAGTTTAAACAGCCAATGCAATCAGCCGGTATCGAACCCGCGACCTTCCGGATACAGGCCCGGGGCCTTACCGGCTACGCCATCTCGGCTGGCTCATGCGCCGTATTAAATATTATAAATACAAAAAGTGCACCTTGCCTATTACTGATTTTATTTTATTGAATACTCCATTTAGAATAATTAGATAGGACCAGAGTTTAATCCTCATCCTAGCCGATGTTTCCTGTTGAAGAAAAAAATAAATAAAAATGAATGTGAATGATTTAAAAAAAATGAATTTATAAATTTCCTTTTTAGTGAGCTGGCTTATAAACAGTTTAAACTGCCAATGCAATCAGCCGGTATCGAACCCGCGACCTTCCGGATACAGGCCCGGGAACTTACCGGTTACGCCATCTCGGCTTGGTCATGAGCCGTATTAAATATTATAAATACAAAAAATGCACCTTGCCTATTACTGATTTTATTTTATTGAATACTCCATTTAGAACAATTAGGTAGAACCAGAGTTTAATACCTCATCCAAGCCGATGTTTCCTGTTGAAGAAAAAAATAAATAAAAACCAACGTGAATGATTTAAAAAAAAATGAATTTATAAATTTCCTTTTTAGTGAGCTGGCTAATAAATAGTTTAAACAGCCAATGCAATAAGCCGGAATCGAACCCGCGACCTTCCGGATACAGGCCCGGGGCCTTACCGGTTACGCCATCTCGGCTTGGTCATGCGCCTTATTAAATATTATAAATACAAAAAATGCACCTTGCCTATTACTGATTTTATTTTATTGAATACTCCATTCAGAACAATTAGGTAGAACCAGAGTTTAATACCTCATCCAAGCCGATGTTTCCTGTTGAAGAAAAAAATAGATAAAAACCAACGTGAATGATTTTAAAAAAAATGAATTTATAAATTTCCTTTTTAGTGAGCTGGCTAATAAATAGTTTAAACAGTGAATGCAATCAGCCGGTATCGAACCCGCGACCTTCCGAATACAGGCCCGGAGCCTTACCGGCTACGCCATCTCGGCTTGGTCATGCGCCGTATTAAATATTATAAATACAAAAAATGCACCTTGCCTATTACTGATTTTATTTTATTGAATACTCCATTTAGAATAATTAGATAGAACCAGAGTTTATTACCTCATCCAAGCCGATGTTTCCTGTTGAAGAAAAAAATAAATAAAAACCAACGTGAATGATTTAAAAAAAAAATGCATTTATAAATTTCCTTTTTAGTGAGCTGGCTAATAAATAGTTTAAACAGCCAATGCAATCAGCCGATATCGAACCTGCGACCTTCCGGATACAGGCCCGGGGCCTTACCGGTTACGCCATCTCGGCTTGGTCATGCGCCGTATTAAATGTTATAAATACAAAAAATGCACCTTGCCTATTACTGATTTTATTTTATTGAATACTCCATTTAGAACAATTAGGTAGAACCAGAGTTTAATACCTCATCCAAGCCGATGTTTCCTGTTGAAAAAAAATAAATAAAAATCAACGTGAATGATAAAAAAAATGAATTTATAAATTTCCTTTTCAGGAAGCTGGCTGATAAATAGTTTAAACAGTCAATGCAATCAGCCGGTATCGAACCCGCGACCTTCCGGATACAGGCCCGGGGCCTTACCGGCTACGCCATCTCGGCTTGGTCATGCGCCATATTAAATATTATAAATACAAAAAATGCACCTTGCCTATTACTGATTTTATTTTATTGAATACTCCATTTAGAATAATTAGGTAGAACTAGAGTTTAATACCTCATCCAAGCCGATGTTTCCTGTTGAAGAAAAAAATAAAAAAAATGAATGAATGATTTAAAAAAAATGAATTTATAAATTTCCTTTTTAGTGAACTGGCTAATAAACAGTTTAAACAGCCAATGCAATCAGCCGGTATCGAACCCGCGACCTTCCGGATACAGGCCCGGGGCCTTACCGGTTACGCCATCTCGGCTTGGTCATGCGCCGTATTAAATATTATAAATACAAAAAATGCACCTTGCCTATTACGGATTTTATTTTATTGAATACTCCATTTAGAACAATTAGGTAGAACCAGAGTTTAATACCTCATCCAAGCCGATGTTTCCTGTTGAAGAAAAAAATAAATAAAAATGAATGTGAATGATTAAAAAAAATGAATTTATAAATTTCCTTTTCAGGAAGCTGGCTGATAAATAGTTTAAACATTCAATGCAATCAGCGGGTATCGAACCCGCGACCTTCCGGATACAGGCGCGGGGCCTTACCGGCTACGCCATCTCGGCTTGGTCATGCGCCGTATTAAATATTATAAATACAAAAAGTGCACCTTGCCTATTACTGATTTTATTTTATTGAATACTCCATTTAGAACAATTAGGTAGAACCAGAGTTTAATACCTCATCCAAGCCAATGTTTCCTGTTGAAAAAAAATAAATAAAAATCAACGTTAATGATTAAAAAAAATGAATTTATAAATTTCCTTTTCAGGAAGCTGGCTGATAAATAGTTTAAACAGTCAATGCAATCAGCCGGTATCGAACCCGCGACCTTCCGGATACAGGCCCGGGGCCTTACCGGCTACGCCATCTCGGCTTGGTCATGCGCCGTATTAAATATTATAAATACAAAAAGTGCACCTTGCCTATTACTGATTTTATTTTATTGAATACTCCATTTAGAATAATTAGACAGAACCAGAGTTTAATACCTCATCCAAGCCGATGTTTCCTGTTGAAGAAAAAAATAAATAAAAATGAATGTGAATGATTTAAAAAAAATTGAATTTATAAATTTCCTTTTCAGGAAGCTGGCTGATAAATAGTTTAAACAATCAATGCAATCAGCCGGTATCGAACCCGCGACCTTCCGGATACAGCCCCGCGGCCTTACCGGCTACGCCATCTTGACTTGGTCATGCGCCATATTAAATATTATAAATACAAAAAATGCACCCTGCCTATTACTGATTTTATTTTATTGAATACTCCATTTAGAATAATTAGGTAGAACCAGAGTTTAATACCTCATCCAAGCCGATGTTTCCTGTTGAAGAAAAAAATAAATAAAAATGAATGTGAATGATTTAAAAAAAATGAATTTATAAATTTCCTTTTCAGGAAGCTGGCTGATAAATAGTTTAAACAGTCAATGCAATCAGCCGGTATCGAACCCGCGACCTTCCGGATACAGGCCCGGGGCCTTACTGGCTACGCCATCTCGGCTTGGTCATGCGCCGTATTAAATATTTTAAATACAAAAAATGCACCTTGCCTATTACTGATTTTATTTTATTGAATACTCCATTTAGAACAATTAGGTAGAACCAGAGTTTAATACCTCATCCAAGCCGATGTTTCCTGTTGAAGAAAAAAATAAATAAAAACCAACGTAAATGATTTAAAAAAAATTGAATTTATAAATTTCCTTTTCAGGAAGCTGGCTGATAAATAGTTTAAACAATCAATGCAATCAGCCGGTATCGAACCCGCGACCTTCCGGATACAGCCCCGCGGCCTTACCGGCTACGCCATCTTGACTTGGTCATGCGCCATATTAAATATTATAAATACAAAAAATGCACCCTGCCTATTACTGATTTTATTTTATTGAATACTCCATTTAGAATAATTAGGTAGAACCAGAGTTTAATACCTCATCCAAGCCGATGTTTCCTGTTGAAGAAAAAAATAAATAAAAATGAATGTGAATGATTTAAAAAAAATGAATTTATAAATTTCCTTTTCAGGAAGCTGGCTGATAAATAGTTTAAACAGTCAATGCAATCAGCCGGTATCGAACCCGCGACCTTCCGGATACAGGCCCGGGGCCTTACCGGCTACGCCATTTTGGCTTGGTCATGCGCCGTATTAAATATTATAAATACAAAAAATGCACCTTGCCTATTACTGATTTTATTTTATTGAATACTCCATTTAGAATAATTAGGTAGAACCAGAGTTTAATACCTCATCCAAGCCGATGTTTCCTGTTGAAGAAAAAAATAAATAAAAATGAATGTGAATGATTTAAAAAAAATGAATTTATAAATTTCCTTTTTAGTGAGCTGGCTAATAAACAGTTTAAACAGCCAATGCAATCAGCCGGCATCGAACCCGCGACCTTCCGAATACAGGCCCGGGGCCTTACCGGTTACGCCATCTCGGCTTGGTCATGCGCCGTATTAAATATTTTAAATACAAAAAATGCACCTTGCCTATTACTGATTTTATTTTATTGAATACTCCATTTAGAACAATTAGGTAGAACCAGAGTTTAATACCTCATCCAAGCCGATGTTTCCTGTTGAAGAAAAAAATAAATAAAAACCAACGTAAATGATTTAAAAAAAATTGAATTTATAAATTTCCTTTTCAGGAAGCTGGCTGATAAATAGTTTAAACAATCAATGCAATCAGCCGGTATCGAACCCGCGACCTTCCGGATACAGCCCCGCGGCCTTACCGGCTACGCCATCTTGACTTGGTCATGCGCCATATTAAATATTATAAATACAAAAAATGCACCCTGCCTATTACTGATTTTATTTTATTGAATACTCCATTTAGAATAATTAGGTAGAACCAGAGTTTAATACCTCATCCAAGCCGATGTTTCCTGTTGAAGAAAAAAATAAATAAAAACCAACGTGAATGATTTAAAAAAAATGAATTTATAAATTTCCTTTTTAGTGAGCTGGCTGATAAACAGTTTAAACAGTCAATGCAATCAGCCGGTATCGAACCCGCGACCTTCCGGATACAGGCCCGGGGCCTTACTGGCTACGCCATTTTGGCTTGGTCATGCGCCGTATTAAATGTTATAAATACAAAAAATGCACCTTGCCTATTACTGATTTTATTTTATTGAATACTCCATTTAGAATAATTAGGTAGAACCAGAGTTTAATACCTCATCCAAGCCGATGTTTCCTGTTGAAGAAAAAAATAAATAAAAATGAATGTGAATGATTTAAAAAAAATGAATTTATAAATTTCCTTTTTAGTGAGCTGGCTAATAAACAGTTTAAACAGCCAATGCAATCAGCCGGCATCGAACCCGCGACCTTCCGAATACAGGCCCGGGGCCTTACCGGTTACGCCATCTCGGCTTGGTCATGCGCCGTATTAAATATTTTAAATACAAAAAATGCACCTTGCCTATTACTGATTTTATTTTATTGAATACTCCATTTAGAACAATTAGGTAGAACCAGAGTTTAATACCTCATCCAAGCCGATGTTTCCTGTTGAAGAAAAAAATAGATAAAAACCAACGTGAATGATTTTAAAAAAAATGAATTTATAAATTTCCTTTTTAGTGAGCTGGCTAATAAATAGTTTAAACAGTGAATGCAATCAGCCGGTATCGAACCCGCGACCTTCCGAATACAGGCCCGGAGCCTTACCGGCTACGCCATCTCGGCTTGGTCATGCGCCATATTAAATATTATAAATACAAAAAATGCACCTTGCCTATTACTGATTTTATTTTATTGAATACTCCATTTAGAATAATTAGGTAGAACCAGAGTTTAATACCTCATCCAAGCCAATGTTTCCTGTTGAAGAAAAAAATAAATAAAAACCAACGTGAATGATTTAAAAAAAAAATGAATTTATAAATTTCCTTTTTAGTGAGCTGGCTAATAAACAGTTTAAACAGCCAATGCAATCAGCCGGTATCGAACCCGCGACCTTCCGGATACAGGCCCGGGGCCTTACCGGTTACGCCATCCCGGCTTGGTCATGCGCCGTATTAAATGTTATAAATACAAAAAATGCACCTTGCCTATTACTGATTTTATTTTATTGAATACTCCATTTAGAACAATTAGGTAGAACCAGAGTTTAATACCTCATCCAAGCCGATGTTTCCTGTTGAAAAAAAATAAATAAAAATCAACGTGAATGATAAAAAAAAATGAATTTATAAATTTCCTTTTCAGGAAGCTGGCTGATAAATAGTTTAAACAGTCAATGCAATCAGCCGGTATCGAACCCGCGACCTTCCGGATACAGGCCCGGGGCCTTACCGGCTACGCCATCTCGGCTTGGTCATGTGCCATATTAAATATTATAAATACAAAAAATGCACCTTGCCTATTACTGATTTTATTTTATTGAATACTCCATTTAGAACAATTAGGTAGAACCAGAGTTTAATACCTCATCCAAGCCGATGTTTCCTGTTGAAGAAAAAAATAAATAAAAATGAATGTGAATGATTAAAAAAAATGAATTTATAAATTTCCTTTTCAGGAAGCTGGCTGATAAATAGTTTAAACATTCAATGCAATCAGCCGGTATCGAACCCGCGACCTTCCGGATACAGGCCCGGGGCCTTACCGGCTACGCCATCTCGGCTTGGTCATGCGCCGTATTAAATATTATAAATACAAAAAGTGCACCTTGCCTATTACTGATTTTATTTTATTGAATACTCCATTTAGAACAATTAGGTAGAACCAGAGTTTAATACCTCATCCAAGCCAATGTTTCCTGTTGAAAAAAAATAAATAAAACTCAACGTGAATGATTAAAAAAAATGAATTTATAAATTTCCTTTTCAGGAAGCTGGCTGATAAATAGTTTAAACAGTCAATGCAATCAGCCGGTATCGAACCCGCGAACTTCCGGTAACAGGCCCGGTGCCTTACCGGCTACGCCATCTCGGCTTGGTCATGCGCCATATTAAATATTATAAATACAAAAAATGCACCTTGCCTATTACTGATTTTATTTTATTGAATACTCCATTTAGAACAATTAGGTAGAACCAGAGTTTAATACCTCATCCAAGCCGATGTTTCCTGTTGAAGAAAAAAATAAATAAAAATGAATGTGAATGATTTAAAAAAAATGAATTTATAAATTTCCTTTTTAGTGAGCTGGCTAATAAACAGTTTAAACAGCCAATGCAATCAGCCGGTATCGAACCCGCGACCTTCCGGATACAGGCCCGGGGCCTTACCGGTTACGCCATCTCGGCTTGGTCATGCGCCGTATTAAATATTATAAATACAAAAAATGCACCTTGCCTATTACTGATTTTATTTCATTGAATACTCCATTTAGAACAATTAGGTAGAACCGAGTTTAATACCTCATCCAAGCCAATGTTTCCTGTTGAAAAAAAATAAATAAAAATCAACGTGAATGATTAACCCATAAAGTGGATCGTCCCCCCACCCCTAAACGTGCTAAAGATATCTCACCCATCGTGAAGAAATTCCTCTGTTTGGAACCATCGCATCGGCACGCACATGCTCCAAAAATGCCAGCTACTCTGTTGTCAACCCCCCCTTATTTCTCATCAAGGTGGAACCCAAATTGACAGCTCACTCACCTCCTTGGGTCTTGAATAGACCTTTTCATCTATTCAAATACACGTTATCTGGATTTTATTCATTGAAGCTTCGTTTCCTTGTGGTTTTGCTAAACGGTCATTGTAAAGGAATGTTCATCTTATTTACGAGCTGCCTGCTGTAATTTTGAAGCAGTAAACTCAATTTATCTTCGCAGTTTATAAATATAATTTGATATAAAGCCTTCAATCTTTTCTTCAGAAAATAGAGTAAAATTTTCCAAAAACCCAAGTTTATATATAGAAACAAGGAAAATTTATTTTTGTTCAATACTATGCTATAGTTGTTTATTCCAGGGCTGCTGAGTCGGAGTCAAAGAGTCGGAGTCGGACTGGTTTTGGGGTAAAGGAGTCGGAGTCGTTCGAAACATACCAACTCCGTACTCCTGGTTTTTTTTTCTTTAATTTTCACTGACTCTCCTTGCAATTTTTAAAAAAAAACTGACTACCAATTAATTTGATTACACGTATAAAGGCCTACTAATAAGAAAATAACTGCCATTGTGGCAATCAGCTGACTTGATTGTTTATTGAGGTTTCTATAACAGCTACCTACGCCGTAATCTCCTAATTTGCTTATTTTTTAAACTTTATTTAACTGACAGCAACTCTCAGCAAACAGTTTTGTGCTTAACATTTTCAAAGTAATCACTTTCATATAAACATAATAATATATTTTTTTTTAAATCGATCTCAGTTTTAAAAGAGTAAAAGGAATGTATCGTTTGAGCAAGTCAGGAAACTTCTGACAGTGCCTGGTAAATTCAAATAAGTGTTGGTACGAAAGCGCAAATCCAAGAGATCTTATAAAATATAAATGTTTTTTTTTTTTAATCTAAAGAATTAATCTAAGAAAGCCTGGTTATCATTAAAAAGTACAAGATAAAATTAGTTCATGATTTATTGGTTACAGCTCTCAATAATTGTAGTTAATTTTAAAATCTTCATATTAAGGTTAATTCTAAAACTGTCAGAAAAAAAAAAAATAAAAATTGAGCCAAGAAATGTAGGTATAGTAAAAGCAATTTGTACAAAGCTGTATACCACCGCAGTTTGTGTAAAATTTGCTCCAGACGTACATGTACCCCATCTCTCCTCGCAATATAGTGCAATATTTTCGTTGAATCTTTTAAGATGAAATTAAGGATTTATAATTGGGGATTTTTTTCAGAATTAAAGGATTTCAATTTTTATAGACTCTGAATTTAAATTTAGGTGTCACCCACCAGATGGGTGTCGCTCGGGAGGGGGGTGGAGCGCCCCTTCTCAAGAAAAGTTTTTGGACTTAGCAAAAACGTTTTTTTCTCTCTCATGTTACAGCTTTAAAAAATTGAAAACGCAGGGTTTGATCAACATCTATTTATTTAACAATAAAGGGGAGTAAATTAATTCTTTTCAATTTTTAAAACACTGATTTTTCAGTAATCTCACTTCAGAAATTGCAACTATTGGATAATTTGATTTTCAAACTGAACTTCTTACGTTGTATGCATCGAGGTTTACAATAAAATACAACGCGAAAATTTCATAAAAAGGAATTAATGTTTCAATCTCTGTTTAAAGATTTTCCCCTCTTCTCATAAGGGGGATGGGATTTGAAAAAATAAATAAATGATAAAGCCGGAGTCGGAATCTGAGTTGGAGTCGCATGTTTCAAAATCCGGGAGTCGGAGTCGGTCATTTTTCTTCTGACTCCTCAGCCCTGGTTTATTTTAATTCAGTTGTTTGCTTAGATATCTGTTACTTTCTTCTTACTGTATATGAATATCATATGAGTATAGAAGAAAAACACTACAATGCACTAATAAACAGAAAATCGTAATTTTCAGACTTACGTCTTCTGGCTGTACAGAAATATCAATTATGCTCTTTTAAGTCATTAGCTTAATTTTACTCCGTTGTATTTTTCATGTGTTACATCTATCTTATCGCCATCGTATAATCTTAGATATTTTAATGTCTTTAAGCACACCTATACTTGTTTTCAAAATAAAAATTTAAATTCATATTTCCATGGCCAATTTAATCCCCCCCCCCAACCCGACTACAGTATTAGTTCCTCCATTTTCTTTCGATTTTTGAAGTAGTTTTCACGATAAGGACTTGAAATAAAATACTGAGAAAGTTACACATAATTACCACCCTTAAAATCAAGTCAGATTATAATATTAGATTTAAAAAAAAAAACGTTTTTAGAAGCCGAAAAGGATATCAGTTTCTGGCTTTTTGTGAGAAATATTTCAGTAGATTTAATTTCGTAATGAATTTGTAGTCATAGTAAAAAATAATTTACGTCTGCACTTTCTGGTTTGATATGGACAAATGATAGTAACAAATAAATTCAACCTATTTCAGCCTTATTAAGCAAGAAAAGTGTATCTAGACATTTTGCGAAATTTTTTCCTCTGATTTTCCAATTTAAGATACGATTATAAACAGGCAAATGAGAACAAGTAATGGCAAGATGAATTCCGGGAGTAGACTAAGTTTACGTTTCAACTTTTGAGAGGAATAAATACCTTTCTTGCTTAGCTGGGTAGTCATACAGTTAGTAAGCAGAGGATTGAAATATGCTTCTTAAAATTTGATTTATATAAACAACAATAAAGATAGAACCTTGCTTTTGACTGAAAGAATATGCTTGAAAATACATTGAAAAATAGCAAAACATCCATTAGACAAATTTTAATTACTCGTTCTAAATTAATTTCTGGCAATCAAACGATAATACACGAAGAACTAATTTTTATTGTTGTGAAAAACTAATTTTCTAATATCCTTTGAAAAACATGGATTTAAAAATTTATTGAACAAATATTTTTGATCTGTGAGGCGCGCACACACATAAGAAAGAGAAAAAATACTTTTCATATTCAGGAAAAAGGTGCATTTTTATTAAGGTGTTTTCAAAGGAGGGTTGGCTCGAGCCCCCCTTTGCCCCCTATAGGGGCGCCCATGGCTCGCATAAGCCCCCGTTGTTATATGTTTTCACGTTCTCCATCTTCCACTTTAGGACTTAACTTGCAACAGTAAAGAATTTTTAATTTAATTTGAAGAAAATAAACATTTAGTCAAAAAAATAACGTAAATGTTCATCATTGGCGTGACGAAAACAATAGGGGTATTCATAGGTTCTTATCTATCAGCTGAAAATTTCTCCAGGAAGTGCAATCACTGTTCTTTATGAAAAGAACTTGAAAATACCATTTCCCCCTTCTGACTCTCTAGGGATCTGCATTCATGTGGATGGAAAATACAGGCGACTTCCCTTTTCTCTTTTCGCCTTGCAAACCAAACAATGGAGTACACTAGCTCGTGCAAGTGTCAGGATCAGGTATATCCCGCAAGGGGTCCGAGTTGTAGAAAATGGCGGGAAACCGAGACTGGAATATGAACCAACCTTTTAACATTTCAATGTCAAGCCACCATTTTAACACCGCTAACCTCTCGCTGTCGCACTATAGAGTACCATGGCAACCCACTTTGAGAATTTGCTCTATTTTATTTACTTTGTTTTTTTGTTTTATTTTAATTGTTAAAATGTTGACCATGAAAAACAATTAACATCGTACAATTAAAGACATCAAAACTAGTAAAGCTAAAACTCCCAATGAATGGTTCACATATTTCGGAGCAGAGCTGACTCAAGCAGTAGTGTTCCCATTACTCCATATACGCCGTATACTCTCAAGCAGTTTTTATACATGCAGCGTATACCCTCAAGCTTCAAAAATTTTCATATTGTGACACATTATGTACATGATCGCATACACATATTGTGCGCAGTGGATTACTAGGAGTATATCCTCCGAAAAATTGATGGGAACATCACTGGACTCAAGTGGTTTTGTCCCCCAGAACAAAAATGAAAAATGCCTTCCCTCCTCACGAAAAAAATATTAAAAGATATACATTGTTAATAAATACATGCCAATGAATCTTGAATAAATCTTTCACATAGATGACCTGCGTAGCAAAATAATTCATATATAATAAATAATCATTTAGCTTCAATAAATAATCATTTATTAAAGCGCCTTTTTTGACTATACAAGAAAAAGAGAGGAGAGACAAAAAATGAAAGCGAAAACGAGAAAATGTATATGTGCGCCCCTATGTAATATTTACATGAATTGAAACATTTACATGAGAACTTGAGCCTTCTAATTTTACGTAAATATAATTTTGAATAAAAATCAGTAATAAGTGAGAACAAATTCTGTGGGCGCACATTAAGTCATATAGTCATTCTAAGACATCGTTACTTGATTTTTTGTGATAGTGGAGGTGGAACCCTTATTAATGTCCACTTTTCTCGTGTAGCCTCAGGTTTTTCTTTACATAATGTAGTCTACTCACAGTAATGTTAAATGTTAGAATATTTTAATACATTTTTCATGCAAAAAAATATTTTGTTTGTTCTTGGTTTCGTCACATAGATCCAGATTTTTGTAATAAGACGAGGTTAAATTTAACATAATATTTGACTTAGTGTCGCTTTTATTCGTAGATAATACCCAAGCGGTCCGAGTATAATGAAATTTAAATCTGGGCCTGAACATCAGTTCCCCCCCCCCCCCCCATTTAATGGGCAAAAATTTTTCAGAAACTTTAGTGGCTGACCAGGGTTCTGGCCTACCTAGAAAGGCCAGCGGTCCAGAACACAAATAAAATTTAAAAGTATTTCATTCTTTTTTTAAATAGAAAATATAGGAAAGGAAATAAAAATACGAACCAATTATTGTTGTTATCATTACTAGATGCTAGTTTTATTAAATGCATCTGCTTTTCGTTATCCAATTTTTAAATATTTGGCTCCAAATTTGTGACGTATTCACTAATCGTGCTTTTCGACTTGTAACATGGAACAAAACATCGGGCCACACCGATAAGCTTTGCAGACCTGGAAGTGGCCCGATGGCCGTAGGTTGGGGACCTCTGCATAAAAAGGAAATAGAGATACATTTGTTGGCATTTCGTCATTTTATTTTATTTTTTATATTCTTTAGTGTGCTTCCCAGTAAATATATCCTCTTCTGGCACTGTTTTTTCAAAATTTTTAACGCTCTGCATGTAAAGGTCCTAGTTTCTGCAGCATGAACTTATTTTGAAAATTCTTTGCTGAATATTCTTCGTGTGTTTGTGTGTGCTTAAGTGTGAGTACTTTTTGGGCAGTGAAATGAAAAAAAAAAAAAAAAAAAAAAAAACAAGCAAACAGCAATAAAATAAAATCAACGGCATAAAAATTAAAATAAAACAAAATTAGCAATCAACCGAGAAAAATGAATCAAAATATGTGTACACATTTCTTAGTACCATCGACTAAATATTGTTCAATATAACAAAATACTTCCACGTAGGAGTTATTTGATTTTCTGGCCCCTAATTTTTGAATCCGTTATATTGAAAGAACTATTGGAATAATAAAAATAATGGGCAACAATTCTGATGCAGAAATATTTTATAGAAAAGATTTTTATGATTTAAAATTATGAAATATTGTGGAATAATTTTATATTTATTTACCAGAATCGCTAAATAAAAGATTAAACATTTTATTTTGAAATTTCATCAGCAACGATCATCATTATGCATGCGAAGCATTTTGGCTATTTCGACAGCAATCAGCTTTGTTTCGGTTTGAGTGAAACGAAATGTAACGAAGAAATTCGATGCAAAAAGATAGGGTACTTTTGTATTAAAATTCCAGTAGATAAAAAAAAACATTTTCCATTTCATTAATTAATCTATATAGTTTTTCGTGTGTAGTCATAGTTCGCCGTAATCTGATGCATAAGCTAAACTAAGAAGGGGGAAATGAAAATCAGCCCCCTGAACCCCTTCCGCCCTCTTTTAATCCAGTTATGTTAAACGTAGGTACATTAAACAACTGAAACAATAAGTATATAAAATAATAACAAACTTCGAAACAATATATAAAGTAAAAACGAATAGAAAATAATTGAGGTAATAAAAACATTTGAATTGCAATCTATTGTCTGCCAATTTCTAATATCACTGACTGAAAAAGAGAGTTAGCACCCCGCCGTGTTAGCTCTCAACACCCCTTCCGTGAATGCAAAGAGCAACACCCCTTTGGTCAGCGGCTGTCCCTCACGAAATTTGGAGCAGGGGAAAGCACAGTCAGAATTTTACGTCGCGGCCGTTTTTAGAGCTGGTTTCAGGTGGCAGAATTTTACGCCGCAGCCGTTCTCGAAGTAGAATTTTCATGGCGAAATATTACGACGCGGACGCTCTTCGATACATCGCAGGGTGAAGGAATTTTACGTCACGGCCGCTTTAAGGGTTAAAAAAAATGAATTTATAAATTTCCTTTTTAGTGAGCTGGCTAATAAATAGTTTAAACAGTGAATGCAATCAGCCGGTATCGAACCCGCGACCTCCCGAATACAGGCCCGGAGCCTTACCGGCTACGCCATCTCGGCTTGGTCATGCGCCGTATTAAATATTATAAATACAAAAAATGCACCTTGCCTATTACTGATTTTATTTTATTGAATACTCCATTCAGAACAATTAGGTAGAACCAGAGTTTAATACCTCATCCAAGCCGATGTTTCCTGTTGAAGAAAAAAATATATAAAAACCAACGTGAATGATTTAAAAAAAAATGAATTTATAAATTTCCTTTTTAGTGAGCTGGCTAATAAATAGTTTAAACAGTGAATGCAATCAGCCGGTATCGAACCCGCGACCTTCCGAATACAGGCCCGGAGCCTTACCGGCTACGCCATCTCGGCTTGGTCATGCGCCGTATTAAATATTATAAATACAAAAAATGCACCTTGCCTATTACTGATTTTATTTTATTGAATACTCCATTTAGAATAATTAGATAGAACCAGAGTTTATTACCTCATCCAAGCCGATGTTTCCTGTTGAAGAAAAAAATAAATAAAAACCAACGTGAATGATTTAAAAAAAAAAAATGCATTTATAAATTTCCTTTTTAGTGAGCTGGCTAATAAATAGTTTAAACAGCCAATGCAATCAGCCGATATCGAACCTGCGACCTTCCGGATACAGGCCCGGGGCCTTACCGGTTACGCCATCTCGGCTTGGTCATGCGCCGTATTAAATGTTATAAATACAAAAAATGCACCTTGCCTATTACTGATTTTATTTTATTGAATACTCCATTTAGAACAATTAGGTAGAACCAGAGTTTAATACCTCATCCAAGCCGATGTTTCCTGTTGAAAAAAAATAAATAAAAATCAACGTGAATGATAAAAAAAAATGAATTTATAAATTTCCTTTTCAGGAAGCTGGCTGATAAATAGTTTAAACAGTCAATGCAATCAGCCGGTATCGAACCCGCGACCTTCCGGATACAGGCCCGGGGCCTTACCGGCTACGCCATCTCGGCTTGGTCATGCGCCATATTAAATATTATAAATACAAAAAATGCACCTTGCCTATTACTGATTTTATTTTATTGAATACTCCATTTAGAATAATTAGGTAGAACCAGAGTTTAATACCTCATCCAAGCCGATGTTTCCTGTTGAAGAAAAAAATAAAAAAAAATGAATGAATGATTTAAAAAAAAATGAATTTATAAATTTCCTTTTTAGTGAACTGGCTAATAAACAGTTTAAACAGCCAATGCAATCAGCCGGTATCGAACCCGCGACCTTCCAGATACAGGCCCGGGGCCTTACCGGTTACGCCATCTCGGCTTGGTCATGCGCCGTATTAAATATTATAAATACAAAAAATGCACCTTGCCTATTACTGATTTTATTTTATTGAATACTCCATTTAGAATAATTAGATAGAACCAGAGTTTATTACCTCATCCAAGCCGATGTTTCCTGTTGAAGAAAAAAATAAATAAAAACCAACGTGAATGATTTAAAAAAAAAATGCATTTATAAATTTCCTTTTTAGTGAGCTGGCTAATAAATAGTTTAAACAGCCAATGCAATCAGCCGATATCGAACCTGCGACCTTCCGGATACAGGCCCGGGGCCTTACCGGTTACGCCATCTCGGCTTGGTCATGCGCCGTATTAAATGTTATAAATACAAAAAATGCACCTTGCCTATTACTGATTTTATTTTATTGAATACTCCATTTAGAACAATTAGGTAGAACCAGAGTTTAATACCTCATCCAAGCCAATGTTTCCTGTTGAAAAAAAATAAATAAAAATCAACGTGAATGATTAAAAAAAATGAATTTATAAATTTCCTTTTCAGGAAGCTGGCTGATAAATAGTTTAAACAGTCAATGCAATCAGCCGGTATCGAACCCGCGACCTTCCGGATACAGGCCCGGGGCCTTACCGGCTACGCCATCTCGGCTTGGTCATGCGCCGTATTAAATATTATAAATACAAAAAGTGCACCTTGCCTATTACTGATTTTATTTTATTGAATACTCCATTTAGAATAATTAGGTAGAACCAGAGTTTAATACCTCATCCAAGCCGATGTTTCCTGTTGAAGAAAAAAATAAAAAAAAATGAATGAATGATTTAAAAAAAATGAATTTATAAATTTCCTTTTTAGTGAACTGGCTAATAAACAGTTTAAACAGCCAATGCAATCAGCCGGTATCGAACCCGCGACCTTCCAGATACAGGCCCGGGGCCTTACCGGTTACGCCATCTCGGCTTGGTCATGCGCCGTATTAAATATTATAAATACAAAAAGTGCACCTTGCCTATTACTGATTTTATTTTATTGAATACTCCATTTAGAATAATTAGACAGAACCAGAGTTTAATACCTCATCCAAGCCGATGTTTCCTGTTGAAGAAAAAAATAAATAAAAATGAATGTGAATGATTAAAAAAAAATGAATTTATAAATTTCCTTTTCAGGAAGCTGGCTAATAAATAGTTTAAACATTCAATGCAATCAGCCGGTATCGAACCCGCGACCTTCCGGATACAGGCCCGGGGCCTTACCGGCTACGCCATCTCGGCTTGGTCATGCGCCGTATTAAATATTATAAATACAAAAAATGCACCTTGCCTATTACTGATTTTATTTTATTGAATACTCCATTTAGAACAATTAGGTAGAACCAGAGTTTAATACCTCATCCAAGCCGATGTTTCCTGTTGAAAAAAAATAAATAAAAATCAACGTGAATGATTTAAAAAAAATGAATTTATAAATTTCCTTTTCAGGAAGCTGGCTGATAAATAGTTTAAACAGTCAATGCAATCAGCCGGTATCGAACCCGCGACCTTCCGGATACAGGCCCGGGGCCTTACCGGCTACGCCATCTCGGCTTGGTCATGCGCCATATTAAATATTATAAATACAAAAAATGCACCTTGCCTATTACTGATTTTATTTTATTGAATACTCCATTTAGAATAATTAGGTAGAACCAGAGTTTAATACCTCATCCAAGCCGATGTTTCCTGTTGAAGAAAAAAATAAATAAAAATGAATGTGAATGATTTAAAAAAAATTGAATTTATAAATTTCCTTTTCAGGAAGCTGGCTGATAAATAGTTTAAACAGTCAATGCAATCAGCCGGTATCGAACCCGCGACCTTCCGGATACAGGCCCGGGGCCTTACCGGCTACGCCATCTTGGCTTGGTCATGCGCCATATTAAATATTATAAATACAAAAAATGCACCTTGCCTATTACTGATTTTATTTTATTGAATACTATATTTAGAATAATTAGGTAGAACCAGAGTTTAATACCTCATCCAAGCCGATGTTTCCTGTTGAAGAAAAAAATGAAAAAAAAATGAATGTGAATGATTTAAAAAAAATGAATTTATAAATTTCCTTTTTAGTGAGCTGGCTAATAAACAGTTTAAACAGCCAATGCAATCAGCCGGTATCGAACCCGCGACCTTCCGGATACAGGCCCGGGGCCTTACCGGTTACGCCATCTCGGCTTGGTCATGCGCCGTATTAAATATTATAAATACAAAAAGTGCACCTTGCCTATTACTGATTTTATTTTATTGAATACTCCATTTAGAATAATTAGATAGAACCAGAGTTTAATACCTCATCCAAGCCGATGTTTCCTGTTGAAGAAAAAAATAAATAAAAATGAATGTGAATGATTTAAAAAAAAATGAATTTATAAATTTCCTTTTCAGGAAGCTGGCTGATAAATAGTTTAAACAGTCAATGCAATCAGCCGGTATCGAACCCGCGACCTTCCGGATACAGGCCCGGGGCCTTACCGGTTACGCCATCTTGACTTGGTCATGCGCCATATTAAATATTATAAATACAAAAAATGCACCTTGCCTATTACTGATTTTATTTTATTGAATACTCCATTTAGAATAATTAGGTAGAACCAGAGTTTAATACCTCATCCAAGCCGATGTTTCCTGTTGAAGAAAAAAATAAATAAAAATGAATGTGAATGATTTAAAAAAAATGAATTTATAAATTTCCTTTTCAGGAAGCTGGCTGATAAATAGTTTAAACAGTCAATGCAATCAGCCGGTATCGAACCCGCGACCTTCCGGATACAGGCCCGGGGCCTTACCGGCTACGCCATCTCGGCTTGGTCATGCGCCATATTAAATATTATAAATACAAAAAATGCACCTTGCCTATTACTGATTTTATTTTATTGAATACTCCATTTAGAATAATTAGGTAGAACCAGAGTTTAATACCTCATCCAAGCCGATGTTTCCTGTTGAAGAAAAAAATAAATAAAAACCAACGTAAATGATTTTAAAAAAAATGAATTTATAAATTTCCTTTTTAGTGAGCTGGCTAATAAATAGTTTAAATAGCCAATGCAATCAGCCGGAATCGAACCCGCGAACTTCCGGTAACAGGCCCGGTGCCTTACCGGCTACGCCATCTCGGCTTGGTCATGCGCCATATTAAATATTATAAATACAAAAAATGTATAAATACAAAAAATGCACCTTGCCTATTACTGATTTTATTTCATTGAATACTCCATTCAGAACAATTAGGTAGAACCAGAGTTTAATACCTCATCCAAGCCGATGTTTAATGTTGAAGAAAAAAATAAATAAAAACCAACGTGAATGATTTAAAAAAAATGAATTTATAAATTTCCTTTTTAGTGAGCTGGCTAATAAATAGTTTAAACAGCCAATGCAATCAGCCGGTATCGAACCCGCGACCTTCCGGATACAGGCCCGGGGCCTTACCGGTTACGCCATCTCGGCTTGGTCATGCGCCGTATTAAATATTATAAATACAAAAAATGCACCTTGCCTATTACTGATTTTATTTTATTGAATACTCCATTCAGAACAATTAGGTAGAACCAGAGTTTAATACCTCATCCAAGCCGATGTTTCCTGTTGAAGAAAAAAATAAATAAAAACCAACGTAAATGATTTAAAAAAAAATGAATTTATAAATTTCCTTTTTAGTGAGCTGGCTAATAAATAGTTTAAATAGCCAATGCAATCAGCCGGAATCGAACCCGCGAACTTCCGGTAACAGGCCCGGTGCCTTACCGGCTACGCCATCTCGGCTTGGTCATGCGCCATATTAAATAGTATAAATACAAAAAATGCACCTTGCCTATTACTGATTTTATTTTATTGAATACTCCATTTAGAATAATTAGGTAGAACCAGAGTTTAATACCTCATCCAAGCCGATGTTTCCTGTTGAAGAAAAAAATAAATAAAAATGAATGTGAATGATTTAAAAAAAATGAATTTATAAATTTCCTTTTTAGTGAGCTGGCTAATAAACAGTTTAAACAGCCAATGCAATCAGCCGGTATCGAACCCGCGACCTTCCGGATACAGGCCCGGGGCCTTACCGGTTACGCCATCTCGGCTTGGTCATGCGCCGTATTAAATATTATAAATACAAAAAATGCACCTTGCCTATTACTGATTTTATTTTATTGAATACTCCATTTAGAACAATTAGGTAGAACCAGAGTTTAATACCTCATCCAAGCCGATGTTTCCTGTTGAAAAAAAATAAATAAAAATCAACGTGAATGATAAAAAAAAAATGAATTTATAAATTTCCTTTTCAGGAAGCTGGCTGATAAATAGTTTAAACAGTCAATGCAATCAGCCGGTATCGAACCCGCGACCTTCCGGATACAGGCCCGGGGCCTTACCGGCTACGCCATTTTGGCTTGGTCATGCGCCATATTAAATATTATAAATACAAAAAATGCACCTTGCCTATTACTGATTTTATTTTATTGAATACTCCATTTAGAATAATTAGGTAGAACCAGAGTTTAATACCTCATCCAAGCCGATGTTTAATGTTGAAGAAAAAAATAAATAAAAATGAATGTGAATGATTTAAAAAAAATGAATTTATAAATTTCCTTTTTAGTGAGCTGGCTAATAAACAGTTTAAACAGCCAATGCAATCAGCCGGTATCGAACCCGCGACCTTCCGGATACAGGCCCGGGGCCTTACCGGTTACGCCATCTCGGCTTGGGCATGCGCCGTATTAAATATTATAAATACAAAAAATGCACCTTGCCTATTACTGATTTTATTTTATTGAATACTCCATTTAGAACAATTTGGTAGAACCAGAGTTTAATACCTCATCCAAGCCGATGTTTCCTGTTGAAGAAAAAAATAAATAAAAACCAACGTGAATGATTTTAAAAAAAATGAATTTATAAATTTCCTTTTTAGTGAGCTGGCTAATAAATAGTTTAAACAGCCAATGCAATCAGCCGGAATCGAACCCGCGACCTTCCGGATACAGGCCCGGGGCCTTACCGGTTACGCCATCTCGGCTTGGTCATGCGCCGTATTAAATATTATAAATACAAAAAATGCACCTTGCCTATTACTGATTTTATTTTATTGAATACTCCATTCAGAACAATTAGGTAGAACCAGAGTTTAATACCTCATCCAAGCCGATGTTTCCTGTTGAAGAAAAAAATAAATAAAAACCAACGTAAATGATTTTAAAAAAAATGAATTTATAAATTTCCTTTTTAGTGAGCTGGCTAATAAATAGTTTAAATAGCCAATGCAATCAGCCGGAATCGAACCCGCGAACTTCCGGTAACAGGCCCGGTGCCTTACCGGCTACGCCATCTCGGCTTGGTCATGCGCCATATTAAATAGTATAAATACAAAAAATGCACCTTGCCTATTACTGATTTTATTTCATTGAATACTCCATTCAGAACAATTAGGTAGAACCAGAGTTTAATACCTCATCCAAGCCGATGTTTAATGTTGAAGAAAAAAATAAATAAAAACCAACGTAAATGATTTAAAAAAAAATGAATTTATAAATTTCCTTTTTAGTGAGCTGGCTAATAAATAGTTTAAATAGCCAATGCCCGCGAATCAGGCCCGGACCGGCTATCGAACCCGCGAACTTCCGGTAACAGGCCCGGTGCCTTACCGGCTACGCCATCTCGGCTTGGTCATGCGCCATATTAAATAGTATAAATACAAAAAATGCACCTTGCCTATTACTGATTTTATTTTATTGAATACTCCATTTAGAATAATTAGGTAGAACCAGAGTTTTAATACCTCATCCAAGCCGATGTTTCCTGTTGAAGAAAAAAATAAATAAAAATGAATGTGAATGATTTAAAAAAAATGAATTTATAAATTTCCTTTTCAGGAAGCTGGCTGATAAATAGTTTAAACAGTCAATGCAATCAGCCGGTATCGAACCCGCGACCTTCCGGATACAGGCCCGGGGCCTTACCGGCTACGCCATCTTGACTTTTTCATGCGCCATATTAAATATTATAAATAAAAAAAATGCACCTTGCCTATTACTGATTTTATTTTATTGAATACTCCATTTAGAATAATTAGGTAGAACCAGAGTTTAATACCTCATCCAAGCCGATGTTTCCTGTTGAAGAAAAAAATAAATAAAAATGAATGTGAATGATTTAAAAAAAATGAATTTATAAATTTCCTTTTCAGGAAGCTGGCTGATAAATAGTTTAAACAGTCAATGCAATCAGCCGGTATCGAACCCGCGACCTTCCGGATACAGGCCCGGGGCCTTACCGGCTACGCCATTTTGGCTTGGTTATGCGCCATATTAAATATTATAAATA
This sequence comes from Uloborus diversus, assembly GCF_026930045.1. Lineage (NCBI taxonomy): Eukaryota > Metazoa > Arthropoda > Arachnida > Araneae > Uloboridae > Uloborus > Uloborus diversus. Next base: position 5,868 of record NW_026559228.1, on the reverse strand, counting down.
CAAAAAATGCACCTTGCCTATTACTGATTTTATTTTATTGAATACTCCATTTAGAATAATTAGGTAGAACCAGAGTTTAATACCTCATCCAAGCCGATGTTTAATGTTGAAGAAAAAAATAAATAAAAATGAATGTGAATGATTTAAAAAAAATGAATTTATAAATTTCCTTTTTAGTGAGCTGGCTAATAAACAGTTTAAACAGCCAATGCAATCAGCCGGTATCGAACCCGCGACCTTCCGGATACAGGCCCGGGGCCTTACCGGTTACGCCATCTCGGCTTGGGCATGCGCCGTATTAAATATTATAAATACAAAAAATGCACCTTGCCTATTACTGATTTTATTTTATTGAATACTCCATTTAGAACAATTTGGTAGAACCAGAGTTTAATACCTCATCCAAGCCGATGTTTCCTGTTGAAGAAAAAAATAAATAAAAACCAACGTGAATGATTTTAAAAAAAATGAATTTATAAATTTCCTTTTTAGTGAGCTGGCTAATAAATAGTTTAAACAGCCAATGCAATCAGCCGGAATCGAACCCGCGACCTTCCGGATACAGGCCCGGGGCCTTACCGGTTACGCCATCTCGGCTTGGTCATGCGCCGTATTAAATATTATAAATACAAAAAATGCACCTTGCCTATTACTGATTTTATTTTATTGAATACTCCATTCAGAACAATTAGGTAGAACCAGAGTTTAATACCTCATCCAAGCCGATGTTTAATGTTGAAGAAAAAAATAAATAAAAACCAACGTAAATGATTTTAAAAAAAATGAATTTATAAATTTCCTTTTTAGTGAGCTGGCTAATAAATAGTTTAAATAGCCAATGCAATCAGCCGGAATCGAACCCGCGAACTTCCGGTAACAGGCCCGGTGCCTTACCGGCTACGCCATCTCGGCTTGGTCATGCGCCATATTAAATAGTATAAATACAAAAAATGCACCTTGCCTATTACTGATTTTATTTTATTGAATACTCCATTTAGAACAATTAGGTAGAACCAGAGTTTAATACCTCATCCAAGCCGATGTTTAATGTTGAAGAAAAAAATAAATAAAAACCAACGTGAATGATTTAAAAAAAAATGAATTTATAAATTTCCTTTTTAGTGAGCTGGCTAATAAATAGTTTAAACAGCCAATGCAATCAGCCGGTATCGAACCCGCGACCTTCCGGATACAGGGCCGGGGCCTTACCGGTTACGCCATCTCGGCTTGGTCATGCGCCGTATTAAATATTATAAATACAAAAAATGCACCTTGCCTATTACTGATTTTATTTTATTGAATACTCCATTTAGAACAATTAGGTAGAACCAGAGTTTAATACCTCATCCAAGCCGATGTTTCCTGTTGAAGAAAAAAATAAATAAAAACCAACGTGAATGATTTTAAAAAAAATGAATTTATAAATTTCCTTTTTAGTGAGCTGGCTAATAAATAGTTTAAACAGCCAATGCAATCAGCCGGTATCGAACCCGCGACCTTCCGGATACAGGCCCGGGGCCTTACCGGTTACGCCATCTCGGCTTGGTCATGCGCCGTATTAAATATTATAAATACAAAAAATGCACCTTGCCTATTACTGATTTTATTTTATTGAATACTCCATTTAGAACAATTAGGTAGAACCAGAGTTTAATACCTCATCCAAGCCGATGTTTCCTGTTGAAGAAAAAAATAAATAAAAACCAACGTGAATGATTTTAAAAAAAATGAATTTATAAATTTCCTTTTTAGTGAGCTGGCTAATAAATAGTTTAAACAGCCAATGCAATCAGCCGGAATCGAACCCGCGACCTTCCGGATACAGGCCCGGGGCCTTACCGGTTACGCCATCTCGGCTTGGTCATGCGCCGTATTAAATATTATAAATACAAAAAATGCACCTTGCCTATTACTGATTTTATTTTATTGAATACTCCATTTAGAACAATTAGGTAGAACCAGAGTTTAATACCTCATCCAAGCCGATGTTTCCTGTTGAAGAAAAAAATAAATAAAAACCAACGTAAATGATTTAAAAAAAAATGAATTTATAAATTTCCTTTTTAGTGAGCTGGCTAATAAATAGTTTAAATAGCCAATGCAATCAGCCGGAATCGAACCCGCGAACTTCCGGTAACAGGCCCGGTGCCTTACCGGCTACGCCATCTCGGCTTGGTCATGCGCCATATTAAATATTATAAATACAAAAAATGCACCTTGCCTATTACTGATTTTATTTTATTGAATACTCCATTTAGAATAATTAGGTAGAACCAGAGTTTAATACCTCATCCAAGCCGATGTTTCCTGTTGAAGAAAAAAATAAATAAAAATGAATGTGAATGATTTAAAAAAAATGAATTTAAATTTCCTTTTTAGTGAGCTGGCTAATAAACAGTTTAAACAGCCAATGCAATCAGCCGGTATCGAACCCGCGACCTTCCGGATACAGGCCCGGGGCCTTACCGGTTACGCCATCTCGGCTTGGTCATGCGCCGTATTAAATATTATAAATACAAAAAATGCACCTTGCCTATTACTGATTTTATTTTATTGAATACTCCATTTAGAACAATTAGGTAGAACCAGAGTTTAATACCTCATCCAAGCCGATGTTTCCTGTTGAAAAAAAATAAATAAAAATCAACGTGAATGATTTAAAAAAAATGAATTTATAAATTTCCTTTTCAGGAAGCTGGCTGATAAATAGGTTAAACAGTCAATGCAATCAGCCGGTATCGAACCCGCGACCTTCCGGATACAGGCCCGGGGCCTTACCGGCTACGCCATCTCGGCTTGGTCATGCGCCATATTAAATATTATAAATACAAAAAATGCACCTTGCCTATTACTGATTTTATTTTATTGAATACTCCATTTAGAATAATTAGGTAGAACCAGAGTTTAATACCTCATCCAAGCCGATGTTTCCTGTTGAAGAAAAAAATGAAAAAAAATGAATGTGAATGATTTAAAAAAAATGAATTTATAAATTTCCTTTTTAGTGAGCTGGCTAATAAACAGTTTAAACAGCCAATGCAATCAGCCGGTATCGAACCCGCGACCTTCCGGATACAGGCCCGGGGCCTTACCGGTTACGCCATCTCGGCTTGGTCATGCGCCGTATTAAATATTATAAATACAAAAAATGCACCTTGCCTATTACTGATTTTATTTTATTGAATACTCCATTTAGAATAATTAGATAGAACCAGAGTTTAATACCTCATCCAAGCCAATGTTTCCCGTTGAAAAAAAATAAATAAAAATCAACGTGAATGATTAAAAAAAAATGAATTTATAAATTTCCTTTTCAGGAAGCTGGCTGATAAATAGTTTAAACAGTCAATGCAATCAGCCGGTATCGAACCCGCGACCTTCCGGATACAGGCCCGGGGCCTTACCGGCTACGCCATCTCGGCTTGGTCATGCGCCGTATTAAATATTATAAATACAAAAAGTGCACCTTGCCTATTACTGATTTTATTTTATTGAATACTCCATTTAGAATAATTAGGTAGAACCAGAGTTTAATACCTCATCCAAGCCGATGTTTCCTGTTGAAGAAAAAAATAAATAAAAATGAATGTGAATTTATAAATTTCCTTTTTAGTGAGCTGGCTAATAAACAGTTTAAACAGCCAATGCAATCAGCCGGTATCGAACCCGCGACCTTCCGGATACAGGCCCGGGGCCTTACCGGTTACGCCATCTCGGCTTGGTCATGCGCCGTATTAAATATTATAAATACAAAAAATGCACCTTGCCTATTACTGATTTTATTTTATTGAATACTCCATTTAGAACAATTAGGTAGAACCAGAGTTTAATACCTCATCCAAGCCGATGTTTCCTGTTGAAAAAAAAATAAATAAAAATCAACGTGAATGATTAAAAAAAATGAATTTATAAATTTCCTTTTCAGGAAGCTGGCTGATAAATAGTTTAAACAGTCAATGCAATCAGCCGGTATCGAACCCGCGACCTTCCGTATACAGGCCCGGGGCCTTACCGGCTACGCCATCTCGGCTTGGTCATGCGCCGTATTAAATATTATAAATACAAAAAGTGCACCTTGACTATTACTGATTTTATTTTATTGAATACTCCATTTAGAATAATTAGATAGAAACCAGAGTTTAATACCTCATCCAAGCCGATGTTTCCTGTTGAAGAAAAAAATAAATAAAAATGAATGTGAATTATTTAAAAAAAATGAATTTATAAATTTCCTTTTTAGTGAGCTGGCTAATAAACAGTTTAAACAGCCAATGCAATCAGCCGGTATCGAACCCGCGACCTTCCGGATACAGGCCCGGGGCCTTACCGGTTACGCCATCTCGGCTTGGTCATGCGCCGTATTAAATATTATAAATACAAAAAATGCACCTTGCCTATTACTGATTTTATTTTATTGAATACTCCATTTAGAACAATTAGGTAGAACCAGAGTTTAATACCTCATCCAAGCCGATGTTTCCTGTTGAAAAAAAATAAATAAAAATCAACGTGAATGATTTAAAAAAAATGAATTTATAAATTTCCTTTTCAGGAAGCTGGCTGATAAATAGTTTAAACAGTCAATGCAATCAGCCGGTATCGAACCCGCGACCTTCCGGATACAGGCCCGGGGCCTTACCGGCTACGCCATCTCGGCTTGGTCATGCGCCATATTAAATATTATAAATACAAAAAATGCACCTTGCCTATTACTGATTTTATTTTATTGAATACTCCATTTAGAATAATTAGGTAGAACCAGAGTTTAATACCTCATCCAAGCCGATGTTTCCTGTTGAAGAAAAAAATAAATAAAAATGAATGTGAATGATTTAAAAAAAATGAATTTATAAATTTCCTTTTTAGTGAGCTGGCTAATAAACAGTTTAAACAGCCAATGCAATCAGCCGGTATCGAACCCGCGACCTTCCGGATACAGGCCCGGGGCCTTACCGGTTACGCCATCTCGGCTTGGTCATGCGCCGTATTAAATATTATAAATACAAAAAATGCACCTTGCCTATTACTGATTTTATTTTATTGAATACTCCATTTAGAATAATTAGATAGAACCAGAGTTTAATACCTCATCCAAGCCGATGTTTCCTGTTGAAAAAAAATAAATAAAAATCAACGTGAATGATTTAAAAAAAATGAATTTATAAATTTCCTTTTCAGGAAGCTGGCTGATAAATAGTTTAAACAGTCAATGCAATCAGCCGGTATCGAACCCGCGACCTTCCGGATACAGGCCCGGGGCCTTACCGGCTACGCCATTTTGGCTTGGTCATGCGCCATATTAAATATTATAAATACAAAAAATGCACCTTGCCTATTACTGATTTTATTTTATTGAATACTCCATTTAGAATAATTAGGTAGAACCAGAGTTTAATACCTCATCCAAGCCGATGTTTCCTGTTGAAGAAAAAAATAAATAAAAATGAATGTGAATTTATAAATTTCCTTTTTAGTGAGCTGGCTAATAAACAGTTTAAACAGCCAATGCAATCAGCCGGTATCGAACCCGCGACCTTCCGGATACAGGCCCGGGGCCTTACCGGTTACGCCATCTCGGCTTGGTCATGCGCCGTATTAAATATTATAAATACAAAAAATGCACCTTGCCTATTACTGATTTTATTTCATTGAATACTCCATTTAGAACAATTAGGTAGAACCGAGTTTAATACCTCATCCAAGCCAATGTTTCCTGTTGAAAAAAAATAAATAAAAATCAACGTGAATGATTAAAAAAAATGAATTTATAAATTTCCTTTTCAGGAAGCTGGCTGATAAATAGTTTAAACAGTCAATGCAATCAGCCGGTATCGAACCCGCGACCTTCCGGATACAGGCCCGGGGCCT
>NW_026559227.1:0-72049 GCF_026930045.1 Uloborus diversus | reverse complement strand
GTTTTTTTTAAACTATATTTTAATTTAAAAAAGGCAACATCTTTTTAAAATATTTTTTAAATTAATAATTAACAACTTTTTAAATATTGCAATTTAAAAAAACACACAATGGAATTCAAGTGAGGCAAAGACAGGAAACTAAAGGAATTAATAACGAAATAAAGGAAATTTAGTGAATTTAATCAGTGGAAAGGAAATTTTTTTCACAGTTACTGTAGCCACCCTGAGTAAATACCTATAATTTTCCCTGTTTTCTCGTAAAAAAAATTCATATTGCCACAAAAAACGAAGTTTAACTTCTGTCGCTCGTATTTTTGTTTCTTCTTTTTTTCTTGTCAATGAATAGAACATCCTCTAACTTATACCCATTCTATTTATCTATTACATTCATAATTTAAGTGCTTTTGATTTCCTTTTCCACTCTCAAAATGCTTTTTAAAGGTGCGGCCTTCACAGAATCTTATACAAACAAAGCGTTTCAATGATTTTTTCCTGTTCTTGTCAGAATCATCGCTTTCGAGCGTTGAGAAAGGATTCCTAAAAGGAAATTATTTTCTTCATTTAATCTAACTGGTGAAGTGAGGTGGCTTTTACGTCCCGGAAGAATTGAAGTTATGCATTCTAACGTTTTGTAATGTTTACATGCAGATGGGTACAAAGTCGGCTAGAGTAGTTTTACCGTCCTAGGCGATGTTGACAAGTGCCGTAGAGAAAATAACAGTGTATACAAAAGCAGAAGAATTTTTTTCAGAGTTTTTGAATTATAACTTTTAGAAATGCTCAAGGTCAAAGGTCAATTTCAAATGACCTTCAAAATGAAAAATTCTTAAATTATTCATGATCCCAGTGTTGTCCCAACATGAAACTTGGCACAAATAAAGAAAATAATAGTGTTACAAAGTATATTTTTTTCAGATTTTTAAAATTAAAAACTTTTGGAAACACTCAAGGTCAAATGTTAATTCAAATGAACTTCAAAAGGAAAAATTGTATTTTTGTACCAAGTAATATATCATTTTTAAAACTCTGAATGTAAACTTTCAAAATGTATAAAGTTCAAGTTTCTAACTTTATTTGTTCCAGAGTTATGGTCAGGCAAGTATGAGCCGGTGGAGCAAAACATTAAAATTTCGACCCCTTATATCTAAAAAACTACAACAGCTAGAGGGTCAATTTTTTTTTTTTTTTTTTGAGCAATCACGATTGCTTATTGTTCTCACTTGACTGTTTTTGACGTTCCTTTGATTTTTTCCATCGCCACCCTCCGTCCTCACCATCACCGTCGACGGGCTCCTCACGATACTGCACCTCTAGCGAAAGCCGTCTCCAGGTTGCATCCATGTCCTACATACACGCGCATACATACACAACTACACACACACACATACACAAACACACATACAAACACATACACACACGCATACATACAGACACCCACACATACACACACACACACAACTATCCGCACATTCATGCCTGCACACAGACACAAACATATGCCTACACACACATACACATAACCCGTACACACAAACACGTACCCCCACACACAAACACACACGCCTACATACACACACTCGTGATTGCGAAAAACATAATTTGAATTCAAGATGTCAAAATTCAAATTAATTTTTTTTTTATTTTTATTTTTATTTTTTTTAACCACTTATTAAATGGGTATGAACCTGCAAAATATTGTTATAATCTGTGAGCACTCACTTTTTAGGTGTGTGATTTGACATGGAATGACCCATGAATGAACACCGAATTGCATGATATTGAAGTTACAGAATCATATAATCTTTAATCATTTAGTGTTGGATTTTTCTCAATAAGAAACCCTTTCATGTGGATCAGCATTTTTAAATTTTCTCTTTATGATGTTTCCTGTTTCTACAGTTTGCTCGATTCTATCTTATCTTACCGGCCCGTATATCGGAAGAAGGCGTTAATTGGGGGGGGGGGGGGAGATTTTTCTCTAGATGTTAATAAATCATTACACTGTTTATTGCAGATGCTTAGGAGGAATCAATAAGAAGTTGTTTCGTCATTAGAAATTCAAAGAACATTTTCTTAGTGTTTTTGCGAATCTTTCCGAGTGATTTTTTCTTTCTTTTTTATGGCATGCTTGAATGATTTTTAATTTTTTTTCTTCTCTGAAGTCATAATTCGCTGCTAAAAGTTAAATATTCTTTATGTTTTGTATGCGTTGCTTTTGTATGCAAAAGGGCTGTTCCATCCGCATTCAAATTTTAAAAAAATTACAGATTTTGATTTTTTGTCGAAATTTGTCAAAATTAGACCAAGTCTGTGGAGAACCACATTTTCTGTTTTATTTTTGTCTTAGTACGTGTGTGAAAGAATTCTGCATAATTTATCCAGTATTCCTTTGTTTGTTGGTTACAAGCTCTTATTATATAGTAATCGAGTGCAAGATGTGTAACTCGTACAAAGCATGAAAAACTCCTTATTTGCGCTCGAATTATTTTGAGCATATTATTAGTTTCTACATCTTTGTATCAACTATATGGAACTTGATTTTAATTTTTATAAAAATCAAGTTCCAATATTGGAAATTGTTGAATCAATAATAGTTTCCTCTGATTGGCTTAAATATGTAATTTTTTGAATGCACTACTTTATGGTGTTATGCATAAAAACAAAGGCCCATTTTATGTCAATGTTAGTTTATTTATCGTTTTCACCGTGTCCATTTGAAATTTATACTTCAGATGTGAATTAAAGATCAGTCAAAACTGCGTGAAAGACGACATTTTGTGTGTAATCTTTCAATCCATCAATATTCTGTTTTCTTGTTCTATCTGCCTCGTCAAAACATAATCAGGTCATTCATAGTTCTATTGTGGATGGATGAACAACAACCTTTATTGAATCCAACATGGCGCGATAATGCATGCCACGACGTGGAAGAACACGGAACTCTTGGGTTCTGCTGAAGAATGCCATATTTTATCCAGAATGTTCTTTTCTTGGGTTTATCCATTGATGTCAAATGGTTTCAAAAATCGTCTGAGGAAGTTAAATGACTTATTCGATTTGCCAATTAAGTTGCAAACCTTGTGTATCTTTGAAGCTTCTTCAAAAATTTGCACAAACGTTTCACTGGGAAGTCAAATAACGGAGCCCCAAATTGTTGTGGGAGTGAGAAAAGCATTTCATTTATTTGGAGAATTGCATAAACATTTTGCATGCGAGTTTTATTTGATAGGAATCTTGAAATTTATGTCAGACTTTTCATCTTTTTGTGGACCAATTTTATTAAATGCCATTGTGTCATTGATCGAAAATGCTGGGGCAAATAGTAGCATTTTTCATTATGTTTTAGTGCTGCTTTTTGCAGTCTCTTTTTCTGCTTTGACTACTTCTCATTATTGACTTACGCGAGGGGTCTTGGAACGCATCCCTCGCGTTAGTCGGGTCTCGACTGTATTATATATATTTTTAGCCGTTTTAGTGTATAAAAAAACAAGCTCTGATCTGTGTAGCCGCAGTGTGGGGGGGGGGGGGGGAGCACGTCTTTGAGGAGCCCAACGGCCCAAGAAATTGAAAAAAAAAAAAATAATAATAATTTGCATAACATTACAAATATGCACAGCTGGCCTCTGGGGAGGGTCCCTACCCAAAATTTGTACATCCCAGCCTCATAAAGAACTATATAGTTTTTTCTTTGTTCTTTCTCTCATTTAAGAATAACATCATTACAGTAACAGGAATATTGCAAAGGTTCAGTTCTAAGTTATTGGAATCAAACACACAGTATGAACTCACTCGGACAGGCATAGAGAGACTTAGGTGGTTGCAATGGCTTAGCTACTGTTTCTGCCGCCCGGAGCGGCTCCTCTATTTGCTGCCTTTCATTAAGAAATTACTAATACACATTAAAATTATCGAAATTTATTGAACTTAAAATTAAAAATTTTATTTAAGGAAAAAGACAAACTAATTTAATTCGTATTCTTCCTACAAAAAGAGGGGGGGGGGCCTCTCTCGAAGAATGCTCAGAATTTGCTTCAGAAATCGCCTAAATTTACGTCAAAAATTACTAGCAACATTTGTCAGTTTTAGCCTTGTCTGGTGATGTTAGGAGGTTGGGAGGCTTTTCTAGAATATTTTCTGAAATTCAAGTTTTGAAAATTCCATTTTAGTCTATCTCTTAGAAGACGATAAGGGAATGAAGAAGGCTCAAGAGCTCACTATGAAAATACTTTAATTTTGAACTCTGATGAGCACAGCTCAGGCAGTGAGAAGCAAAGGAGCGTAAATGGACTTTTTCAAGAAGAATGCGTTTAGAATTTAGACCCTAGGTAGGATTTCATTGACATTTTTTTTCTAAATCATGCTGTACAGCAGCACCTACCAGGACTACAAGCCAAAGACAGGGGAGAGTTTCACCTACCACCCGGTAGCAGAAACTGCTAGACGCAAGACGAGCGTTGCAGATTTTTCAGCGGCCTGCAAATAATTTTACAAAAGAACAAAAAGAAAGATAAATTAAGGAAAAAAAAAAAAGAAAAGAAATACAACTTGGCCAAGATCGTTTAGAGATCGTTTTTGGACCGGAAAAGCGATGGGTGGTTTCAGCAAGAAACATAGTCGCCATATTTGGTCATTCACAAGATGGAATTAGATAAGATGCTTAAGTGCCTAAGTTTTCAAAAACAAAGCAGAATTGAATGTTTTATTGTATTGCAAACAAATGAAAATAACTTAAAATGTGCAGCAAATCGTTTATTTTTCATTTTTTAGAGTAATTTTCTTGAGAAATGAAAAGTTTTATATTTAAAATTTCACCTTATTCTCGTTGCTTTGGACGTAGAAGCGCTAAAAACTTTTCCACTAAAGTGTAATCTCATGAGGATTTTTAATTTTAAATTATTACTTCCTTTTACGAAAAAGGAAGTATTGCATTCGCGAAAAAAATTTCACTCAAAAATGGACCTTAATTTCCATTTTGCTCACCCCCGAATGAATGTTTTTTTTTTTTCGACTCGACCACACGTGGATAAGTGCCTAAGAACGTACAGACACGCGAAATATCCATTTTGACGATTAACGAGTTAGTTACAACGAATTTTCTCGTGACGTCTGTATGGACGTATGTATGTGCGGATGTATGTCGCAAAACTCAAGAACGGTATGTCCTAGAAAGTGGAAATTTGGTACGTACCTAGTGAGGTCTAGTTGTGCACCTCCATTTTTGGTTGCATTCGTGTGTTTCTAAGGGGGTCTTTTGCCCCTTTTGGGGAGGGGGGAATCATTGTTAATTTCGATGCAAACTCAAGTGGTGTTATAATTTGGCAGACACTTGACGATATATCGCCAGTCTTTTGGTCTCCAAGTTTTGCCGCCAACATGGCGACAAATTTGACGATTTTTTTTTTTATTTATTTTCATTTTTTTTAAAATCCGATTTCAAATTGGCCACTTTTGGTGATATTTAGAGAGCTAACTATTGAACCGCATTAAATTTTCCAATAATGGAGAAATAACATTAAATTGGTGTAAAAGGAAATCATGTGATGCACACATCACTCGTTTTTTTGCAACAAATTCAAAAATTTATATCTTAATTTTCAGCGTAGTCGCCGTGTTTGGTCATTCCCGTTATATTGGTTCGCAAGACTCTTTAAGTGCCTACGTTTTCATAAACGGAATTGGATGTTTATTGCAATGAAAGCTGTTGAATATTATGCAAAATGTGCCATTTTTTTCGGATAATTCTTAATTATTGTCTTGAAAAATGCAAAATTTTATCTTAGAATGATATCTTATCTTCATTGCTTTAGAGACTGATATGCTAACCTGACGATTTAATCTGAATTGTAGTTTTTAAGGATTTTGAATTTTTTTCTACTTTTATGTAACAAATTCAAAAATCTCTTTAGAATCATGCATTTTTCGCGTAGACGCCATGTTTGGTCATTCGCAAGATGGAAACAGACGAGCCTAAGTTTCCAAAAACGGAATTTTACGTTTACCTCAATACAAACTATTGAAGATTACATAAAATGTAAAATAAATCATGTTTCTTTTTAAATGGTTTTCATTATTACCTGCGCAATTGTATTTGCTTTTACTTATTTATTTATTCATTTTTTGAAAAAAATTTCGAAAACTTATTTTAACTTAAATTTTCCAAAAGCATTCAATACATACTTAAATAAATATGTATTGAATAATTGTTTTTCATAGTGTGCAGAGATCTATTTATTTTTATGAAAGTAGTGAAAACTGCCCATCCCCTTTTTACTTCCTTTTACAAAAAAGGAAATATTGTATTCGCAAAAAAAATTTCACTAAAAATCAACCTTAATTTCCATTTTACTCACCCCCGAATGAATATTGAGTTTTTTTTCGACTCGATAGCACGTGGTGCCTAAGAACGTATAAACACGCGAAGTATCCATAATGACGATTCCCGAGTTAATCACAACGAATTTTCTCGTGACGTCCGTATGTGCGGATGTGCTTATGAAAGTCGCATATTATGCACCTCCCCTTTTGGTTGCATTCGTAATTTTCTAAAGAGGTCTTTCGCCCCTTTTGGGGGGGGGGGAATCATTGTTAATTTCGATGTAAACTCAATTGGTGTTAGTAGTCATACCAAAACCTTACATTTCGAAGGATTTTTTTTCTTTGTCTTCAGTAATAGATTATAAGTATGATTCCCTTATTTTTTTTACACATCAAAGGCGCTGAATCGCCGCCCCCAAAAGTATACCGCCCAGGGCGGACCTCCCCACCCTAGCTATGCCACTGGATGGATACAACATATTTTATGTTCAGAACAACATTTTCTAAAACTAAAAAAAATATTCAAGAAAAACTTTTGAAGTGATTTCAATCAATGATATTTTTTATCACTTGATTTAAATAGTAATTTAATTATTCATGGTTACGATTTCATTCATACATGCAAAGTTAAATTTTCGAAACAGTTTGCAAGAGTTATGTTGAAACAATGCTGTTATAGAAGTATTTAGAGGTGTCCATCCCCCCAAGACCATGGGTACAGCCCCACCTCCCAAACATCACAAAGACTCCTCCCCAAATTGGGAGCCTGCCCCCCAAAGAAGAAAATACCCTGTAAAACTACCCTCCCTAAAAATTTTAAAAGCACAGTCTGCGCCATGACCCCCCTCCCAAGGTGGCAAGCCTATGAAATATTGAAGTTACTACAGTATCTGAACACCATTTGGGCACCTTGTTTTATAGTGAATCTTGATGCAATCTCACAAGTTTTCACAAGTTGAACTCTTTTAATGAATCTACAGTTCCAAAATAATGTTTGGGGGTTTATTTATATAATTTTGCAGGAGTATTTTATGATAATTATTTTTACTTCCTTTTACAAAAAAGGAAGCATTGTATTCGCAAAAAAAATTTCGCTCAAAAATCGACCTTAATTTCCGTTTTGCTCACCCTCGAATTAATGTTGAGTTTTTTTTTTTTCGACTCGATTACTCGTGGATAAGTGTCTAAGAACGTATAGACACACGAAATACCCATTTTGACGATTCCCGAGTTAGTTACAACGAGCTTTCTCGTGACGTCTGTATGTACACATGCACGTATGTGCGTATGTATGTCGCATAACTCAAGAACGGTATGTCCTAGAAAGTTGAAATTTGGTACTTACACTCCTAGTGGGTTCTAGTTGTGCACCTCCCCTTTTGGTTGCATTCGAGTGTTTCTAAGAAGGTCTTTTGCTCCTTTTTTGGGGGAAATCATTGTTAATTTCGATGTAAACTCAAGTGGTGTTACAATTTAGCGGCCACTTGGCGATATATCGCCAGTCTTTTAGTCGCCAACTTGGCGACAAATTTGGCTTTTTTTTAAAAATCTGGTTTTAATTTAGCCACTGTTGGTGATATTTAGAAAGTAAACTATTGAATCACATTAAAATTACCAATAATGGGAAAATGACATTAAATTGGAGTAAAAGGAAGTCATGTGAGGCCCACATCAGCTCGTTTATGTCGTTTATAAATAGAAATCTTCTGTTCAAAAAGTAGATATTTTTAAAAAATCCAACATTTTATTCCTGCTGTTTGTTATTTCATCTTATTTATTGATTTTTTTTTAAATTTTAGATCATGAATGAAATTCTAAGTGGAATAAGAATTATAAAAGTGAATACTTGGGAAGCTTTGTTTTACAACAAAGTAAATGCTACAAGACATGAGGAAATGAAGTACTTAAAGAAGAGGAAGTATTTAGATGCTTTGTGTGTGTACTTCTGGGCTACAACTCCTGTTATTATGTCGTATTTGACATTCACATTGTTTTCTGCTCTGGGCTATGAGTTAACTGCTGCCAGGGTAAGCTATTCATTTTAAATTCTTAATTTTGATCAAATTATCTGCTACTTAGTATTACTGAGTAGTTCTACATCTGAAAGACTTGAGAAATGAATTTGTTATATAGTTTTTAAAATATTTATTTTATTTTAAACTTCCCGGTTAGAGTTCAGATTTAGGTGCGTTCATTCAATGACTTTGATTATTCTTTGAAAAAGAGTTCTGTATCTAAAGAAGCTAATTCTTCAACTGATTGCTCAATCTATGAAAGAAATATAGTCAGGGCCTGATCAAGCTAAAGTGTTGCCCAGATGCTGGTAAACCTTAGTGACCCTGTCACAAAAAAAAAAAAAAAAATCTGCACTTTCAAAGTACTCTAAAAAGGGGAATGTAAGAATAAAATTTTTCTTATTTTGGTGCCCCTAAAATTATGATCCCAAGATCCACAGACTCCCGGTACCGTGAGTTAATCAGACCTCGACTGTAGTTCAGACGAGGCTAACTGGGCAGCATTGGGAAGACTATGCAGATCCTAATTACACCATTGCATATGCTGCCAGGTTAGGTTTGCCCCAACTGTAGTCACTATGGGTTTGTTTGCATAGCGTAACTGATTAACCGCAGTTAACCAGTGACTAACCTGGTGCCTTCTAAAAGAGATATCGATTAATGAAAACATCCTATGGAGGGACTTTTACCATGACATTATCATACCAACCAACCAGTGCAACCGGTTACTCTATGCGAACATATACCCTATGTTTATAGATTGAAAAACAGATTGAACTAATATCTGATCTGAAGGACAGATTGAACTAACATCTGATCAAAAGAAAAATTGAAATCCTCTTGTACAAAAGTCCCTCTCTAAAACGCCTTGTAAAAGTCCTATTTTAACTTGACGCCTCTGACGATGGGGAATGAAAGACCTGTGGAAGATTTTGGAAAGAAAGAAGAACTATCTTCCTTATCTTGCTTATAATGAACCCTGCAGAAGGGGATCTAATTTTGAATAGCATAAACCTTTTATAGAATCGAAACAATTAGCATGGTAAACTAAGAAAGAAAGTGATGTGTTGTCACCTTTTAAGAAGAACTACATTGAAAGTTTTTACTGCAGCCTTTTTTTGGGGGGGGGGGGAAGCAAAAGGAGAGAACAAAAAAGATGCAGTAAGGCAATGGAATTTTACTTTAGGTTTAAGGTCAGATTTGAAAATAATCATTTGCCACTGTCCACCTGATGATTGGAGTTCACTATATGCTTTAATTTGGCGATATAATTTAATGTTTAACCAGACATGTATTGTTTTCGATTTATAAAGTTCTTTTAGTCAATTCATCTTTATTTTTACATCCTGTTTTCATTATGAAAACAGTCCAAAGTTCATGCATGATGTTTTGCATTTCATGTGCTGATTAAAACAAAACTGCGATACATTTCTAATTTACTATTTAGTTAAAAATAAATGAAGAATGAAAAGTCATTAATAAATTTAAAAGTGTCTACTGATCATTGACTACTAAATAGAATTTTGTAAAGTAGTTTAGTTTTCTCAGTGCCGGCAAATTTTTGCTGTGTCAAATGTAACGCATTTATTTTCTTATTTGTTTACTTAATTTTTTAAACTATTCTAGTTATAATGATTGTATTAGGTAGTCAATAAGAATGTAAAGTATGACAAATTGGAGGAATTGGCATGTTGGTCTTTATATTATTAATGTCTGTAGCACATAGGGTTTCCAATCCCGCACCGAATGTCAAATAGAAAAAGTTGCGCTTCTTATGAATGACTTATTATGGATAAGTAGTCTTACCGAATTCTGCAACATCAATTATAGAGCGCTACAAAGTCAGATCCCAATCAGTCATCAAAATATGCTCTATTTTTATTGTGTTCTTAAATTGTAAATCATATTTCATCATATGAGACAGTTTTTCTCGCTCTTCTTGCAGATGTACAAAGAAAGTGATTCAAACTACAGATGATGCTTGTGAAAATAGTCATTTTATGGAGCGGCAAAAGTTGATAAACATTCGAGTGGAAAAAATTTGTAGGACTGGAAATTCCGCAGGATTATGCTCTCAATCCCGCCGGATTAATCCTGCTAAATATCATGCGAGATTCGGGATCAGGAATTTGGTTTTGGAAACCCTAGTAGCACAATATTCTTATACATAAAGCCATGCTCATAAGCTGCAGGGTATGTGTCCATCATAAAATGTACCCCACATAAAAAATACTAACTCATTTACCATTTATGAGATTTCTCTGATTTTTGATGACTTGTGTGGTGTTTTGGATTTTTTAAAACAATTATTGTATGTTCCATGATTTTGTTCCTTAATTTTTAGGTTTTTACTAGCATAGCACTTTTTCATATGTTGATCATGCCTTTAAATGCTTTCCCGTGGGTCTTAAATGGGCTGATGGAGGCTTGGATTTCTCTTAAACGAGTGAATTCATTCCTACAATTACCAAATTTTGATTACCACTGCTATTATTCCATGCCAATCAGTAGGTACTTTTGTTTATTTATTACAAATTACTTGAAGATATTAAATGTATTTATTTGTTTATTAATTTTTTCCAGGTGAAGATATAAAACTAGAAGTTTCTGATGCTAAGTTTGTGCATTCAAATATAAACAATTCTTCAATCCAATCTCTAGATGATGCGGGAGAAGAATTATCTAAGCAACCTTTTTATTGCGGCCCTATTAATTTGAGGTTAATGCAAGTAAGCTGAAAATGTCGTTATAATAATACTTTGACCTTTGCATTAATTTAACTGTGAAGTTTTTTGTTTTGATTCACACATGCAATTTTAAATGCTTAAAAAAATTATTACAAAGAAAAAAGTTCAGTTAAATTTGAGATTTTTCACCAACTCAGAAAGCATCCTTTTAAAATAAAAAAGCATGAAAATGATGCCACCCAAGTTGCTTAATTAAAATTACTTCTATGAGTGATACTAACATATATAGACTTAAAACTAAGTATTGAATAAAATTAAATTAAATTTGTCAATTTTATTAAAGCTCTAGAATTGAAGTGTGTGATGTAACTGTTGAATATTGCATTTAAAAATACTTTTGAGTTATGAGAAAAATATATGTGATTTTTGTTTTGTTGTGGATGAGCATTGTGCTGCTTAATTCGAAATTACCATCGTCTTTAACTGTCCTTATTTATTACGGGAAGTAGATTTTAAATTCTTTAAAATCTTTTAATGTTTATTTGGCATTTCAGCGTTAAAATGTTATTTGAAGGCTCAGTTGTTTCTTTAATTGTTTTTTTTTTTTCATATAAAGCACGTGATATTTACATTTTGCGTTTTTTTCTCATTTCTCTTCTTTGTCTTGTGAAATGAATGAGTCACCAACTATTTTTTTTACTTCTTAATACATTTATAACTGCTAAAAACACTGAATAGCGCTATTACCTTTTGTAAAGGAGGTAGCCCTTTAAACCCCATCAGTTCATATCATGGTTTTGTCACACTGCAGTAATCGGGATAGGATGAAGTGAATTTATTAATAATTTATATTTCAAAGTTGTCTAATTAGTTAGTTCTGCTAGTAAATACACAAATAAAATTAATTTAAAGTTAAAAACCTGTCATATTTTGAGCAGAGCAAAACTAACATGGAACTACAAAATTTATTTATTTATTTATTGTGAAAGCAAGCAGTTGCTTCAAAGCTTCAGAAATTCTTTCTTAAATTCTACCCTAATAACTAAAAAGTTAAAAGAGCTCTTTGAACTTTCTTGTTATTTGAGTCAAGCTCTGAAGAAAAGACTTATGTCTTTTTTCTTTAGAAGTCTTGAAGCAGTTATTTTTATGTGTAAAATTTATTTGCATTGCCTGTGGAATCTTCCTCTAAAGTTTTCTGCTCTTATTCATTTGTTATATCATGATTATGAAACCAAAACTGGATTGCTTTCTTTTTCAAAAATTAGACACATTAAAGGGGAGTGCCCATCCCCTCAAAGGCAACAGTGCACACCCCTTAAATGCTATGGAGTGGAGTGCCCCCAAAGAATTAGAACTGCCTCCAAAATGAGATCAAAACTCTGCCACTATTGCCCCCTCTAAAAATTTCATTGCCGCACTCTGCAGTATACCCTCACTCAGTGGCGTTAAAATTGCATACATCTTAATATATATATATAAAATGCTAATGTGCGTACGTAAAGACAGGGTTTTCTCTATCACCACCAATTCCAATCAACTTCTGCTTGGGGTTGTAAGCACCCCTTGGTCTCCTCGTGGGAATAAGGGAGTTTGGTCGCGGTGGGTGGAAGTGGGTGGTTGTGGGTGGCAAAAATGTGAAAAAGTGTATATCAGTCCTTTTCTAACTTATGAGAACTACGGGAAAGTTCATAAAATTTTAGGAATAGTCTAGAAAACTCTAGAATGTGTGCAACTGTTACAATCGATCTAGATTGTTCTAGACGATTCTCAATATTTCTAGAATGATCTAGAAAGTTCCAAAACATGCACAAACGCTACAACTGACTAAGAATGTTCTAGAAGGTTCTAAAAGGTTCTAGAATGATCTAGAAAGTTTTAAAAGGTTCTAGAATGATCTAGAAAGTTCTAAAATGTTCTAGAATGATCTAGAAAGTTCCAAAACGTCTGTGAACGTTATAATCGACTTAAAATATTCTAGAAGGTTCTAGAAATTTCCAGAATAATCTAGAAAGTCCTAAAAGGTTCTAGAATGATCTAGAAAGTTTCAAAACGTCTATGAACGTTATAATCGACTTAGAATGTTCTAGAAAGTTCTAGAAATATCCAGAATGATCTAGAACGTTCTAAAATTTTTTAGAATGATCTAGATAGTTCTAAAACGTGGACAACTGCTAAGATCTATTTATAATCTTCTAGACTGTTCTGGTACTAGAAATTTCGATATTCGATGGTATATAAACCGAAAGTCAGTAACTTTTCCTCAGTTGAATCGTGCTTACAGTCGCGCAAAGATTAATTGAGTCACGAGTGAACAGTGATCATATAAATTCAAGTGATTTTGACAAGTGAGAAAGAACAGACTATTTGATTATTCCAGATTGTTCTGGTACTAGAAATTTCAATATTCGATGGTATATAAACCAAAAATCGGTGATTTTTCATGCTACAAAATAACATCATTGAAACCAGTATAATGACTGGTAAAGACAAAGGACAAATAGTATTTATACCATGGATACCTTTAATATCAAATGGATTGCTTTTACTTTTAAACGCTTACAACTCCCGGCAAAGCTGGCTTACAGCATTACTATCAACAAAGCACAGGGTCAAACATTTCAAATCTGTGGCGTTGACTTAAAGGAACCATGCTTTGCACACGGCCAATTATACGTTGCGTGCTTACGAATAGGATCACCTCGAAATTTGTTCAATTACAGTCCGGACAATAAAACTATAAATGTAGTCTATAATCAAGTATTGCAAAAAGAAACTAAAAAGTGTGAATGTATAATAGTATGTAATAATAATAGTATGTAATATATATATGTATTTGTCATATGTTGTATGTTCAATATAGTATGTAAATAATTATGAAAATAAAGCATTATTTTTCAATTTACTAAGATGTTTCATATTTTAACTTATAATTAATTCAATTTCAATTAATTATTTAATTAATTTGTTATACTCTCTATATATCACATGTTTAATGGTCGACCAAGTCTCTCCATATTTAAAATAGAAATCTATATTATCTACGTTAAAAACAGAATTCTTAAATATTTTATGTACCATTAAACATGCAATGTATTTTAACCCGAGCAACGCGGGGTTTTGCAGCTAGTTCTTAATCAAAAATGGAACAATAATTCTTTGTGAAAATGAGGGAGAAGAGAAGGGAGGAGAGAGGGAGAGATTCTCTCACTCTGTGGTTTGTGTCAATTGTATTTTATACATATGTTTTAGAAACATTATTAAAAAAAGATATTTTTAGTTGTGTTTTTATGAAAAATGTCTCTTTTTATTAGGGTTCTTATATTTGCATTATTGGTAAAGTTGGGTCTGGCAAGTCCTCCTTCCTGTCTAGTATTTTAGGGGACATGAATTGCATTTCTGGATCAGTTGCCTTTCATGATTCAGAAAGAATGAATGGAATCGGTTATGTGTCGCAAGAGCCATGGATCCAACAAAAGTCCGTGAAGGATAATATTCTATTTGGCAAGAACATGAATACTATGAGATATAGGAAAGTATTGGAGGTCTGTGCGTTATTGGGTGATCTTGAGGTAAATACTTCTTCAGAAATATTTGATAACTGTATTGAATGAGTACTGAATGTGTTGAAATGCTTTGTAAAGATTGCTAATGTGTCAGCAGCAATTAATACTACTTGTTTAGTGTGTCATTTCCATTTTTACTTGTACTTTTTTTAACCAAAAATTTGTCATAATTTTGCTATGAAATGTGTTTATTTTTAAAATTTCACCATACATATACAGTATAACTTTGATTTAACGATTTCCAGGATTTAATGATACATTTCACTGGTCTTAATTTGACTGCATTAAATGTCTATGCTTCTCGATTTAACGATATCTTTGATTTAACGATAACTTTTCTAATTCCTTGAAAATCGTTAAATCGGAGTTGTACTGTTAACAGGCTTAGAAAAAAATCATGATTTGTTTTTGAAAAATAATTAAAATTGGATTTTTTTTCTTAAATTTAAATGAGATTTATTTGATTTTTTTTCTATTATATTTATATATTATTTAGAAAATGTGTGGAACAGTTTGTGTTATAAGAAATAAACTTTAATACAGTAAACCTTCTCTAATGCGGACACTAACGGGAAAATTTTTTTTGTTCGCAATAGAGGAGTGTCAATAATGTTATTTGCATTGGAATCGGGGAATCAAAAATTGACCGCATAAGAGGGGTGTCCGTTAGGAGGGGTTTTACTGTATATGGACTATTCTACTCAAGTAAATACAATCTACACAAAATATTCTATTTAAATTTGAATATTTATTTCTATATTTTAACTTAAAGGCATTCTATTTTTTTTTCTTTTTTGTTATTCAATAATTCAAACTAGATAAAAGGAAATTTTAAAGAACAAATTAAATATTTAATGTGAACTTTTTATTAAAAGGAAAAAAATCACAATTCATGCAACATTTTTTAAGAAAATAAATTCTGAAGATTTAATTGTTTGTGTAAAAACGTTAGTTTTGATGCTTTGTCCACTCCTACAAAAATCGCTACAAAAGCTAAAATGAACAAATCCAAAGGATGAAAGCTGTCTTTCTACTCCAGCAGATGAAACTATGGCTGTTGTTATTTGGTGTATAACCTGGATTTCTGGTTTCTGTGATGCTCTCTCTACCTCCCTCCCATTGCATAAAATAAACCCCACCAGTCATTATGGGTCATTGTATCTGTTATCAATCAATGCTGATTTTTGAATTGGGCCACTTCTTGTTTTTAAATTGGCTACAATGCTGACAAGGCTTGGACATATTCCTTTAATAAATAACAATCCTCGATTACTTTCATCCACAATAATTGAAATTTCATTTTGATTGAAGACTGAGGGTCTTAATAAAACTCCTGCACAATGGAATGCATAAATTACTTGTTTGTTCTACCTATTTGATTCTTATCCAACGCTTTTTTATTTTTTAAAAATTAAGTGCAAACTAAAAAATGATTTAAATCTATGATTATTTCAGAAAAAAAAAAGCAACTGATTTAAATCTAGATTTAAATCATGCCGACTGTGCATGTAAGTAACAAAAATTATAATAATTCAAGACAAATAGTAGTCAAATTCTGAAACATTTTAAAGTAATAATTTAGATTTGCTTTGTCAGAGTTCTTGTTTTCACAGTAAAACTGGAAGTTAAATATGTCTTGCTGTGACAATCATATGCAAATAGAGCTCATCTGCTTAGTCAGTAGTCAACTCAAGAATTGTCTAGTTTACTGTGGTTACGACACTCGGGTACAATGTTGAATTGGCCTCCTGCATGCATTGTTTAGTAATAATATTGTATAGGTATTCAGCTTAGCTTGAGAAAACCTATACTTTAAAGTTTTCTTCAAGTGTGCGTATATACATCTTATATATTGAAATCCAACCATATCTATTATATCATTCAAAATCCCCAAGAAAACCTGATCATTGACGGTCAAACCAGGTATCAAAAATTTTTTAATTTTTCAAGGATTACAAGTGGCCAACTTGAGTTTTTGTACCATTCAAACTAGCAGGGAAATAAACTTAAACATCAATCATCAACAACATTTCATCCATTTGGGATCAATGCAGAAGCTGACAACTTGCTAATAATGCCTGTTTCGAGTGAAAGTGGATAAAATAAAGCTGGTTGCTTTGCCAATAATAATCCTGGTTTGAGCAAAATTGTATTAAGTGCAGGGTGTCTTTTGGTGCAATGTTTTTTTCATCCTTTCCTTTGAAATTATAATTTATGTCCCAAAAGCATCAATTAAAATTCTTTCACTAACTCATTCTGCCTCAGTCAACAAGGGGGGGGGGGAGATCTCCCAAAGTACACTGCTGAAGACAGTGTACTTTAGTACTTCAGGAGAACAGAAATGCACACCAGCTCACCACAGGAAGGGAGGGGGGGGGCAGTCAGCGGTAGTGCAGAAGCTGGCGTTGCAGTAGGCTAGTATAATATAGATATATTATCAGTAAATGGAAATGAAATTAGTCTGAGTTCATTTTATTTCTACCTTTAAACCATCATATAATTGTTCATTAGGAACAATCTATTCATTAAATATTGTGACATTAATTCAATTTGACCCAGACAACAAAATTTCAGTCATTTAGTTATAACTATTTGTATAACTCTTAACTTTCTATAATTAATACAGTCGGACCCCAATTTAACGAATTCATCGGAACCGAAACTTTAATATGTTAAATCAGGATTCTTCGCAATATTGGGGTGCGAATTTTTTTTGAAAAATTGCACTTACATTATCTAAAAGCCCTAGCATGCAACTGCACAAAAGTATCCATAGTTAGAAAGTGTGCACTTTTTATTCAGCATTCCACGACTTATTACACATTAGTTAATTTGAATTTTGTTATACTGAGTAATAGATTTTGACAATTTCCTTGATACTTTACTCGAAATAGTTCTCTTTTGACTTTGTGGAGAGAAGAAAATACTGTGTCATTTGCAGTCTGCTGCATGAGATATGTTTTTAGTTCCCATTCCACTAGAAAAAGTAACCATTTTAATGTAACCACTTTAATGAGAGTTTCCTTATCGCTTTCTGTAACAGAATTTCTATTCCTTGGTTGCTCTCTTGCCTGTTAAGCACTGCTGATTCTAAGAAAAGTCTTTTTCTGCTTCACACAAGATGGATATATCATTTAGAAAACAATCCAATATTTCCTATCTCAAAAATTAACAAAAAAAAAGAAAAAAAAAATCGGCTGTTAAAATAATTTGTTCATTCGAGGTTTATTATTTGGTAATTAGGAGTTTTTGGCTTTCATTTTAGTTAGGGGGAAAACAAAATTTCGCTAAAAGGCAAAATTGTTAAATAGAGGTTCGTTAAATCGGGGTCGGACTGTAGTTATTTATAAATCCTTTTAAATGTAGATAAAAATCTTATTTAAATGTTTGTATACAACAGCATGTCAAAGATATTCATTAAGAATTACTAAAGCTCTTTTAGATGCTTAAGACATCAAATAAAGTTTTTCCAAAGAGAAAGAAAAATGCTGAATAATTTTCTTAAATGTAAATTTTAGACTTTTCCATATGGTGACAATACTATAGTTGGTGATAAAGGAACTACATTAAGTGGTGGACAGAAGGCTCGAATTGCTCTTGCTAGAGCAGTTTATCAGGTAATATTTATTGTTCTTTTTTGTTTATTGTATTTGGTAAATGATATTTTAAGTAAATATTCCTAAAAATTTCAGAAGATTTTGATTTGCTTGATTTAGTCAAAGTTGCAGGCATTATTGTGGTAGTTATACTTGGTGCAATACCATAATCTTTACTTGCATGAAAAAAATTTTGGGAGGAGGAGAGTCAAAGTTTATATTGTGGTCTCTCTCTCAGAGCAACAGTAAGATATCTCAGTGTTAATTCTGGGACTAGACATCTTATTGTTCCTCTAAGGCGATGATATACTCAAGGCATGTATCAAAAAACAACAAAAACCATGCCCAAATAAATAAAAATACATTGGTTTCTCACAACCTCTGGGGGGGGGGGCAAATCCCCCCATAAATCTCAAGTTTATAGTATTATTCAAAGTTGCATCTTGGTACAACAAACTGAAAGCTTGCTAGTAGTGCCCATGCTCTTACAAATTTAAAAACTAATTCAAATTTTAATTTAATAGTTACTTTTTTCATTACCTGAAAAATAAAAGTTATGTAATATACAGTTAGTGAATAAAATTAAAGAAAACTGCTAAACTAATAATGTTATTGGTTTGTTTTTATATGATATGAAACATTTATTTATCATAAATTTGCCACTCATCATCTGAGCACAAATGAACATGAATTCTTCCAATTTTAGTGCTTGCTTCAAAATGCATTATGATCTCTTATTTGATTTTCTATTTAGAAGTTAATGTTTGATTTCTTCTAACATCTAAAAAGCTTTTCTTTCCTGTGAATTAAATATTTATTATTAAAATTATCAAAATTAATGTGATTATTATTACATACACTATTTCATGTAGAAATATTATAGTTTTTTTTATGTGTACCTTTTATTGCTGCAGGATTTTGAAATTTACCTTTTGGATGATCCATTTTCAGCTGTTGATGCTCATGTTGCCGAACATATTTTTTCTAACTGCATTATGGGTCTACTGAAGAATAAAACTCGAATCTTGTGCACTCATAAAAACAAATTTGCAGAGAATGCTGATCACTTAGTTGTTTTCTCTGGTGGAAAAGTATCTATGCAAGGTAAGTTTCATTTGCATTCAATTTATTATTTTGAAATTTATTTTATTTAAATGAGTTATTATTGTATTATATACATTTGCGCTGATATTGGATAGTTTTGTGAAATGATTTTAAAAAGAGAACAGAAAGGAAAGTTTATTCTGGCATTTAAAACGAATTTTTTTGTAGAAAAAAAGTGACTGAAATTTATAGGTGTGCCGTATTGACCAGATATGTGTGATTTGTAGTTATTATTATTATTATTATTATTATTATTATTATTTTGTTCAAAATTTTATATTGGTTTAATCTCAGTATTTTATAAATGGACTTTTATTGTCTTCAATACAGGGTGAGTTCGATCGAATCTGCCATACGAAAGGGGGTGATAAAAGATCCCAAGTGGTGCATAGAACCACCCATTATTGTGTCCAATCCTTAACCGTAACCGAGTTATGGTAAATTTAAGAAAAATGAGTTAAAAAACAAAATTCTGTGAAAACGACCGATTTCTGAAATTCCTGTAAGACCTACAAAGAAAATAAGTACATATTTAGAAATAGCAGACTAAATCCTACAAAATGATACCTTTTGCATTAAGATAGTCGCATTTTACCGAGAGCTACAAGCTTTGAAACATTGGACACACTCAGAATTAAAATGGTGCCAACATTTTTAAACGACATTTTCAAAAACAACCGTAAGAGCTACAATTCGGCAAATCTACCAAAAACTGGCCCATTCCATTAGCTTTCAGATGATACAACAACAAATCATATTGGGCTTCAAGTTCAGCTGAAATTCAGGCTTTTGTTTGAAACAGTGTAAAAATCTGCATTCGTTAAAAAAGGAAACCAGCGAAGAGTTTCAAGAGCAATTCAGATTTAGAAAAGCGGGTAACATTTTGCAGATGGCTACTAGCCCGAGACACTGAAAATCACCATTTTCTAAGAAAGTTATTGTGGACAGATGAGTCGTTGTTCACTAGAGGGGGCATCATAAATTTGCATAACTGGCATCATTATGCTGAACATAATCCTTTCTTAACCCGAAACTCATCATTCCAAACTCAATTCAGCATAAATGTTTGACTTGGCGTAATAGGAGATCATTTAATTGGTCAGTATGTGTTTCGAGGTAACCTAAAAGGAAACACATATTTAGAGTTCATTGAACATCCTTTGCCTGACCTTCTTGACGCTATTCCTGTTCAGGAGAGGGCAGAAATCATTTTCCAACACGATGGAGCCCCTGCACATTCTTCAAATGCCGTTCGAGAATTTCTAACTGAACATTATCCCCAATGGATTGGTCATACGGGCCCCATCCCTTGGCCCCCTAGATCCCCAGATCTGATGCCAGTGGACTTCTCTGTTTGGGGATTCTTAAAACAAGAAGTTTACAAAACGGAAGCAGCAAGTTTGCAAGAATTGAGTGACCGGCTTGATGAAGCAGTAGGGAAACTAAGGAATGAAATTTCTGTAAGTGCAACGGTTGTTTTCTTTCGCAAAAGGGCAAGAGAGTGTATCAGGTGTGGCGGCGACCAATTTCAGCAGCTATTGTAAATTTTGAAGGTTTATTAAATGTACTAATCGATGTTGGTGTAACATTTTTTGTTATTGATTTTCCCTTTGTGAAAAGCACGGGAACGTAATGCTTCTTTTATTTCTACGAATCGTTATCTCATGTGTTTTTTCTCTAAATTAAATATTAAAACTACTATTTTTATATAACAACTAGAGGACCCGACAGACGTTGTTCTGTTCAAACTTTTATAATTGGAATGTTAAAAAAATTTAAACAAACTATGAAGTGTTTGAACCATTCTGTTGAAACAAATAAGTAAAAAAAAATGTTTTAAGCTGCTTTGGTGTCAGAATGCGTATATTTATTACAACTTGATTTATCTAATGCCCACTGAGCAGTTGTTTTATTAACTATTTTTTCTCCCGTATTTGATGGTTTGTTCCTTCAGCCAAACTCAAAAGATAAAAAGCGTTCTCAGATATTAAGTGTAAAAATCTAACTACCCATCTAGAACAAACGGGAAATCCCGCTGCAACATCTCCCATATGAAAAAGAAAAAAACAATCGAAAGGATATCGATTAGAAAAATGATAAAGGTAAAAACAGTTTTCTGAATAAACGAAAATCACTCATCCCCCCCCCCTTGTTGATGTAGAATAAACACATTCTTCAACTAAAATGACTAAAATCTCTTTAAAAACGAAAAACAATTCTTTGCAATTTGAAATATTTCGCCAAATAAACAAAAAATACAATAAATTACATTAGTAGTAGCTTTAAAATGTAAACAATTGATCACGCAACTCTATTGTTTACAGCCAAAGTCGCCACGCCACCACGTTACTGCAATCCAGCCGATCAGTGAGAGAAGCCAACTCCGGCCGATTAGCGGTCCGATCTTTTGAACTAGTTTGTTCTTTCCACCAAAGATAAAGATCTTCCACTGCAATGATCTTTTGTGTACAGAACTACCCTGTTGTAATTTATCTGGACGAAAATAAAATTTGTTTCGTCTTTAAATTCCATCATCTTTTGCTTTAATAATGTACTGATTAGTTATATAATCCTTAAAGTATTCTTGACATTGATGCCAAAACTCAGATGGATTTGAGCCGAGAAACAATTGTTGCTAGGTATGATACTTTCTGATTATTTGGTTAGGAAAACCTAAAGCACCGATCCGGTCACATGGTTCAACTACGACGACAGAACACACGTTTTGGGTGAACCTCTTCCAGTACTTTTCTTTAAAATATATCACTGAACCTAAAATCAATGTTTTCAAGAGAAATGAAGGCTACACTCTCTACGTTTTATCCATTTTCAATTGACATATCACAGTAGGAAATTTCATTACAAAAAGCAGAACTGGCTTTCTTATTGTCCGTTGGCAATGGGTTAAATATTTATTTCAGTTCTCGCTCAACAATAGATTAAAATAAATATTAATCGTTTGGGAGATATAGCCTTCCAATGTTTTTAATTAATTATTTAATTAACGAAAACGTTTCCGATTCGATCCATCGCGCTTCGAAACCATGCTTGCCACAACTTAATTACACACAGAAAATTTGATCAAAATCGGTCCAGCCGTTTAAAAGCCTTATGGTGACAAACGTCCGCACAGAAGATTTTTATATATTAAGATAGCATTTTCTTAAACAAAGAAAGCAACATGCTATCGTGAAACAGAAAAATCAAAACAGAAAAGTGCGACTCTTTGCTGGTTTTCCTTTTTTAACGAATGCAGATTTTTACACTGTTACAAACAAAAGCCTGACTTTCAGCTGAACTTGAAGCCCAATATGATTTTTTGTTGTATCATCTGAAAGCTAATAAAATGGGCCAGTTTTTGGTAGAATTGTCCGATTGTAGCTCTTACGGTTGTTTTTGAAAATGTCGATTAGAAACGTTGGCACCATTTTAATTCTGAGTGTGTCCAATGTTTCAAAGCTTGTAGCTCTCGGTAAAATGCGACTATCTTAATGCGAAAGGTATCATTTTGTAGGATTTAGTCTGCTCTTTCCAAATATGTACTTATTTTCCTTGTAGGTCCTACAGGAATTTCAGAAATTGGTCATTTTCTCAGAATTTTGTTTTTTTACTCATTTTCCTTAAATTTACCAAAACTCGGTTACGGTTAAGGATTGAACACGATAATGGGTGGTTCTATGCTCCGCTTGGGCTCTTCTATCACCCCCTTTCGTATGGCAGATTCGATCAAACTCACCCTGTATATTAAATATTTGTGAAAAGGTATACTTGACACTACCTGTCATATGTATTAAGAATTACTAAATGAGGATTAATGTTTAACGAGCTGATGTGTGCATCGCATGACTTCCTTTTACTCCAATTTAATGTCATTTCCCCATCACTGGCAATTTTAATTTGATTCAATAGTTTACTCTCTAAATATCACCAACAGTTTCCAAATTGAAACAGATTTAAAAAGAAAAAATCGCCAAATTTGTCGCCAGTTGGCAACAAAACTTGGCGACCAAAAGATTGGCAATATATCGCCAAGTGTCCGCCAAATTATAACACCACTTGAGTTTACATCGAAATTAATAATGATTTCCCCCGAAAAAGGGGCCAAAGACCCTTTTAGAAACACTCGAATGCAACCAAAAGGGGAGGTGCACAACTAGACCCCACTAGGAGTCTACATACCAAATTTCAACGTTCTAGGATATACCGTTCTTGAGTTATGCAACATACATATGCACATACAGACATCAGGACAAAACTCGTTGTAATTAACTCGGGAATCGTCAAAATGGATATTTCGCCTGTCTATACGTTCTTAGGCACTTATCCACGTGTTGTCAAGTCGAAAATAAACTCAATATTCATTCCGGGGTGAGTAAAATGAAAATTAATGTTGATTTTTGAGTGAAAATTTTTTCGCGAGTACAATACTTCCTTTTTTGTAAAAGGAAATGAAAATGCGGCTTTTCAATGCATGCCTTATCATTAGGTATTAATTTTTTGCTTCATGTTCATCGCTTTTTTCTCTAAAAAAATTGTGAAACAATTTTTTCTCTATTAACACTTCAATAGTTATGCCTCTATTTATTTCCTATGCATTGCATCACATTGTGTGAAATAACCAATATAAGGTGTATCTAGTGACATTTGTATCAGAAAAATTATTTTCTGAGTAACTGGATTACATGCTGCCAATGTATTGGACTTGTTGAGTGTTTGAGCAGAAATAGATCAATCTGAGAATTGTATTTCGTATTAAATACTTTTATTTGCCACACTTGTCGTCTTCACATTACTTTGTTATGCATGTTTCCATGAGTTATAAATATAGAAACACTGATCAAAGTTGTGGCTCGTGGAGTCACTTTACGAGGGACACCACAGCCACGAGTATCACTTTCATCTTGTAAAGTGTTTCTTCACACCTTTCATCTTGTAAAGTGACACAACCTGCTTTTGATTCTTTTTTCCTCAAAATTGATCAAGTAACTTCAGTTTTAATTTTTTTAATTAAAGAAATATTTCCCTTTTAGGTTTTAAAAATTAGATTTTCTTGATGCAGTAATCTTCTCTTACAGCAGGGATACCCTCCAGAGATCGTCACAACTTAGGTTTTGCCGTGGAGAATTTTGGAGGAGCAATTTATAAGGTCTTGGACTCATTTTTGGGGTAATTGTCTTGTTCTTCAGCAGTGTGCGTCATAGCATTTGAGATGGTGCACCTTTGTCCTCGGTGGGGAGTGAGGGAGGGGGTAAGAGGGGGTGTAGAGGGACCCTGCATATAGTATCATTTTAAGTGTAGATATCACCCTTTTACTCAAGGGCTCGAACTGTGTTTTTTTAAAAAAACTTTTTTGAACACAAATTATGAAAAATGTTGTCTTGGTCGAGCCAGAAGGAGGGATATGAAATTTATTGTAATTAGATACTGCACCGGGATAAAAATGTGTAAAGCAGAAGTGACAGAACACTGTGCTCAGATGGGTAAACATTTCCCTCATTTTTCAAGGAAAAAATTGGTGTTTTTCTGTAAGTTATGCAGACAGAGTATTATTAAGGAAGTTTGTTATGAGCAGATTCTGCTGCATTTATAATATTTATTTAAAGTTCGTATCTTATTTCTGATAGGGCCACCTCAACAAATAATGCAGCTGCATTTTATGGATTTGATTGATGACAGTACAGAAGAAGCTACAAATGTTCTTAGCAAAGCAGTTGAAAAAACTACTGAAGATAAGGAGCACATTATTGTTGAAGAAGAAAAAAAGGAGGGTGTGGTGGAATTCCATGTCATTCATTCCTATTGGAAAGCAGTTGGGTCCATTTTGTCAATTTCAGTACTGATATTTTGCTTTTTAATGCAAGGTGAGAAATTATTTTACTTAAGCAGCATTCTTCAATGTTATAATCTATAATTATAATTGCAAAAGTGTGTCCTAATAATTCAGAATGGAAACATTTTTGGGGAATGGTTCTATATTTCTAGATTTTGTGCTGGAGCCGGTACAATGGATCCCTTACTTTATCAAAATAATAAAATAATCTAATTAATCAATGAAGAAATTTCAGGATACCAAATGTTACTATTTTCATCTTTGTTTGAAATGGTATTTTTGTCACAATGTCTTTTTTTTTAACACCAAAAACTAACAGGTACATGAATAAAATTAAATAAAACGAAATTTAAATGACTAGCTGTATCAGGAGTAGCACTTGGTTGTATGGTTTGTCCTGTAGGAGAGGAGGGCACAAACAGACATACTCGTACTTAAAAGCACACAAATTTGTGATTAAATATTGGTAGATATACAGTGTGTATACTGCGCTGTGCAGGTAAAGGGCAGTAACTGCAAATTTTTCGTTTTTTTTTGCCACTTTGTCATATATTGTAAGTTAACTTTATTGTACAAGCTTGATTTCCGCTGGAAAAAAGGTGCGAAGAAACGTCTAATTCCAAGATTTCCCTATGAATCCGATCAATTCCAATCCAAATTTCCTATTGAATCCGACACACATTTCTTCAAATATTTCAAAAACCCATTTACCTGCACACGGCAGTATATTGATTATCAAGTTTCAAACAAAAAATAGGGACTCCCTCCCCTGCTCGCTTCGCTTGTCAACCTCCATTTCCCCCTTGCAGCGGGTGAAAATTGATTATATAATTATTTTTACCACTGGGTGTCCAACCCTGAAAATTTTAAAGGTGTGATATAGGACAGAATGTCTTTTCTTGGATGTCCTATATCCAATGGTACCAGTATTGACCTGATAGACATTGCTGGTCTGGACAACATAGGGCTACAGACACACAGACATGCACAGAAATTACTAGTACAGATAGCGCAGAGGTGTTTTATTTAGTAACTTTTCACTTGTGTTTTGGTTAACATGCTTTATAAATATAAACTCCCATTAAAACTAGTAACTAGAAAGAGGATTTTTTTTTTTTACCATTCATTTTTTAATTGCTGCATTTTATCTCCTAGTAGAAGTTACATCTACACACATCTTTCAACAACTTTGTTGTTTTAAATAAGAAGCATTTGAGCTCTGCTGTCAGTTACTTACTGCCCTTTAAACTTCATATTGTTTCATCATGAAGTTTTAGTGACAAAAATTTTGTGAGACAAAGAACTGAAATGTGCAATGTATATATGTACTTATGTATTCAGTGTGTACTATATATCTCTTTATTTTATGCATAGCATCAAGAACACTTTGTGACTGGTGGCTTTCTTTCTGGGTATCAAATACGTCTACACATAACTGGAATTCATCATTAAGTTCCCATTATTGGTAAGTTATTTAAAATCAGACATTTACATAAGCAGATTACATCTGTATAATACAGTAATTTCCTGCACATTATCCATGAATTATCTGTTTAAAAAGGAATTGTTTTGAAAAAAATAAAAAGATAGATGACACCCTATTTATTGTTTAGTATGGCCTTGGCCTGTTAGTGAGAGTAAAGCATAATTTTCGCAAAACTACAAGAAACTCTAATTTCCAGATTTCCATATTTTCCAGATAATTAAAAGTGTAAAATTTAGAACTTGTTCAAATTAGTAAATGGAAAAAAAAGCTGCTTGAAATTTAAAAGCAAAGTTATAGTGTTACTGTTCTAGAATAGAAGCAAGAATCAGAAAAAATAGGAATTACAAAAGCACCTCTTTACAAAAACCTCCATTGCAAAAGCAGAGTCTATGCAAGTACAAAAATTATGCTTTTTCGAGCTTGAATTGCTTTTTATTTTTACTCTTTTCAAAAAAATTTATTTTCAACTTTCTGTCTACTTTTAAAGCAATGCATTTTTAAAATGGTGCCACGTGAAAAAGTTTTCAATTTTATAATTCCAAGGGAAAATTTTGGTTTGAAAGAAAATAGTTTTAAAAAAATACTGAAGAGAAAAATAAATGCTTTGTACAGTGGAACCTCGATAATTCGACACCCCAAGGGAACATGAAAACATGCCGTCTTACTGAGGCTCCATAATTTTAATTCCCAATGATTTTCTACATCACTTACTTACTAATGCGTAACAGTCACACTAAGAAAATTAATTTTAGTAAAACAATTTTCGTTTCCTTTTTTTGAAAAGTACACAGTAAAATCAGCAATATTATTTGAATACCTCATGTGGAAAAAATCCATAATTTTTGAAAAGAGATAAAAGCTTCTTGTCAGTAATATCTGTTAAAGATAAAAGGTCCTGTTCACACTTGTTTGAAAACATGTCATGGTGCCTTCTTTCTCTGGAGCTCTAGCCGCCCCTGGATAAAAGTTGGAATTCTTTAAAAGAGCTTTACAGAAAAGGATTTACTGACCAAGAAATTGCAGTGTAAAATTTTGAGAAGGGGTCAATGTGAAAAAATGTTGGTAGCAAAAATTGGACTAGAATAGCAATTGGATGTCGACTTATAGAGGTTCCTTTAAATGTGTGTCAAGTTAGAGAGATTTTTACCATTGAAATTACTTTATTATTACTCATACACACATTGTTTTCATATTTTCTCTCTCTTTCTTTAGTTTCTTTTTGCATTTCAAAGGTTTTTATTTCCATTCATGTCATTATATTTAAAGAAATATCAGTTTCATTCTTTATACAGTCGGACCTCCATATATCGAAGTAGCAAATTGCCGGAAAAAAATTCGATATATAGAAATTTTAATGTATGGAAACAATCCTATTTTATCATAAAAATCTCCTAAAACATTAAAATTAAAGCTAATTTTCGTGCTTGAAACCCAATTTCTAATTTATACGAGCATCGGATTAAATGACAGTTAATAATTGAAAAATTAGCAGAAATTACATGTTTTTGCTCCTTTATACATCTTCATTCTTTGACAATTCAACTTGATCCGCAACATTAGGGGATTTTCGTTTTGACAATGTAGTCGAGAGAAAAGTAAAAAATTAATCTACTTAACTTGAATGATTTTTGCTGAAGCTAAAATGTACTAGGAATGATAATCAACAGACAAAAGGGATAACTTGAAACTGATTTTACAGTGTTACTGGTTGCAACTAAGATATTTGCAATAAGCTTGAGGGAATTTAAGTACTCCAGAATGAAACAAAGACCTATCTACACACTCCTCAACCCCAGATTCTTTATGAGTTTCGTAGAAACCTTTAGTGAACATAATTTTCTCCCCTAACCTTCACTTTTCAAGAGACAAACAGTATAAAGTGGGGGAAAAAATCTACGAATGTCTCGAAAAACAATTGGATATACAGAGGTTTTTTCGATATATAGAAACAATTTTTCCATGTAATGGACATGGAAGTTTGCTGGGATTTCGATATATAGAAAATTTTGATATGTGGAAGTTCGATATATGGAGGTTCGACTGTATTTTCAAAATGTTTACTGGTTACAAAAAGTAAGTATCATAGGCTTAGTCACACAATGAGCCAGAGTTTCTCATAATTTCAACCAGCCTGTCACATTATGCATAGCTTTACTGTCTTACCACGGGTTGTATAAAAAGGCAAACATCCAGTTTATAGACAGAAATGGACGTATCTATTAGTTTTTAGGGATGCCAGCATTTGCAGATGTATCTTAGCATCTAAATTGAGCAGCGTCTCATTCAAATGAGCAGAACACGCGCATAAAATATTTAATTTCCCCCTCATTCAAATAGACTTGTCTTAATTGGATGTTTGCCAATTCCATACAATCCGTGGTTGGACAATAGTGAGAAACACAAGTACATTAACTATACCTATAACCACCTAACCTCCATGCCACCAATCATTGCTTATTAGATTATCTTTTGCTTTATAAAAGTGACTCCTTGTGTACTTTTTATTTCATTTAATATGAATATTCTTTTTAACTGTAGCTAAACTTTGGTTTAGTCTCCTATTGCTGGAAGAGTTAATCAATTTCAAGGTCAGGAGCAGGGGAGGAGGTCATTGTGACTTTCCAAAAATTTCCCTACTCCGCAAATTTTGTCAGAGGATTCGGCAAAATTCCGAGTTCTATTTGGAAAGGTTATCATCATTCAGTGAAATTGGGAGTTTCATTCAGAAGAATTATCATCATTCTGCAAACTGAGAATTTTTGCCCTCATAAAAATTTAAGTTCAAGTGTCCCTAGTCACTAGTCTTTTTAGCATGAGTCCCATAGTAGTTTCCCTGCTTGCCTTCTCCCAATGGTGACCCTGATTACTTTTCCAATGTATTAGTGTTATTGCAATAAACTATTTTTAGTTGATTTTAAGATAATTAACGAAATGTGATTTTAGGCTGACATCTGAAGCTAATCAATCTCACTCATTGAGATTCTACCTTGGTGTTTACGGAGGACTGGCTGCATCAAATAGCGTATTTACATTGTTCCGTGCATTCTTATTTGCTGTAGCTGGTCTTGGAGCTGCTGTATCTTTGCATGACAAACTGCTGAAAACTATCTTGAATGTATGTATTGTGAGCTTATAGATGACATTATTTCAAAAAGTACAATGTTGTTCTGATAATTCGCATGAAATTAGCATTTTTTTTATTGATATGATTTTTAAAAGTTGGTTTTTTCCCTATCTTTAGACTCTTTGATGTTTTAAAACTTGGTACTTAGTAATAGTACTGCTATTATGTCTTGAATAGTGTTTGAATTCAGTCCAACCCCCCCCCCTCTCCACCTTTTTTTATTTGTCATTTTACTAAAAACCAAAATCTTTGTTAATATTGTTATCAAACTGGAAGGGAAAACAGGTGTACACTTAGTGTAATCACAAAAGATGAATTTTTCAGAATTTATCTAAAGTGTCACTTTATTGAGGCTGAATTAGTTCTGTTGATACCTATTTGTATAGACTGTTCCTGAATAAGTTTTTGATTTGAGTTATTTTTGCTTTTAGCAGCTAAGTTCACTTGTTAAAAGCAAAAAAAAAAAAAAAACATTACATTTTAAATTGTTTTGCAATGTACCAAAGGAAACAATATTTTCCTTCATGTCTCTTTAACCACTAAATGCTTTCTTGCCTCGAGTGATTTAGCTGAAACAAAAGTTTAAAAATCCTTCTAAATTTTACTCTGAAATTGCTATGCTTAGTAATATTCAATAATTCAATTTTTAAACTATAACATCATTTTCAAAACCTTATCTTATTATACTAATCAACATTTCAGGCAACTACGTGCTTTTTTGACACTACTCCTCTTGGAAGAATAATCAACAGATTCTCTTCAGATATTTACTGTGTGGATGATACATTGCCATTTCAACTAAACATACTTCTTGCTCAAGTATTTTCATTGATAGGATCCCTTGTGATTACCTGCTATGGTCTGCCATGGATTTTGATCCTTTTTTCGATTTTGACTGTGATATATTTTAAGATTCAAGTAAGTGAAGATAATTTTTGCCATTTGTTTTTGTTTCAATGTTAATGTAATTATATCATTATTATTTTTATTTTTGATTTCATAGTTTCTGATGTAAAAAATGTTATGTGTTCTAATCCTTACTTGATTCGTTTTATGATTAACAATTGTTTCATGATATACTTCTTTTAGTACAGAAAAAGTTTAATTAACTGGAAAGAGTGAAACGTTACGTTCCGGATACGGAAACTTTCTAGGCATTTTAAGCATGCAAAACGTTAAGCTCATTGAAAAATATATTGCTTTTTAAAAGTTTACGAGATATAAATTGACAAAGCTTTAGTTTTACTTGTTCCAGAATAGAAGCTACAATTAACAAAAATTGCAATTGCAAAAATGAACCTCGGACAAAAATTGCACTATCGAAAATGACACTGTAGAAATTACGACAAAAAAAGGTAACAAATCTCATGTGCAATACAAAAATTGTACCTTTTTACCTTGTATTCATTAATGCGCTTTACTTTCATTCTGTTTATTTCCATATTTTCTTGATTTTCAAAATAATGTTCCAAAATGGTAACCATGAATGTTCAGTTTTACGAGTTCGAATGCAAAATTAAAGAGTTGTGAAAAGCTTCAAAGCTTTAAGAATATAAATCTTTTTGCATCAGATTCAAGGAATTCATATGATATACATCAAAATAAAACTTTCAAAATAATAATAATAATAAATAAAATAAATGATAAATAAAATATATTATAATTCATTTAGTTTTTAAACATAATTGCTATGGATTGTAGTTAAAATTATTGCAATTATTCAAATTCCGGTTATAATAGCTCAAACATGATAGTACCACACTTGTCAACATCAAATACAACTGAACTATATTTAATATTAAAAAGTACAGATTGATGTTGACAATCATACAGTTGTTAAAACAAACTCAAAGGGACCTTTAAAATCAATTCATCTTATCCGAAAAATTGTAAACAACAAACAGTAGGATGATATTACAAATGTGGCAGTGTGAAGCAAAGGTGTGTAAATGGGCATTTTAAAGTTCTGAGTAAAACACATTTAAAATTGCCGGGCTCGGTAGGCTGTCATTGATTTTTTTTTAAAAATCATGCTGTATAACAGAACCTTCTAGGGCTACTAGTACTATCTCTTGCCCCAAAACAGAGGAGAGGTTCACCTACCATTTTTACTGGTTGTCTCCAAATTTTTAATTTTGCCATGTACATCCCTTTTCTTCTCACTGCCTCAAATGTAGTTCATCTCTGCAGTGTTTTGTTTTAAGCGTGATTCAATTATTGAGGTTCAACTGTATACGTTAAATTCATTCTAATCTGTTAACTGTTAATCAGAAATAGTAAAAAGCTATTAGAATTACCTAGAAGAAAAGTGTTGTTAAATTTTTTTTAATTCTAGTAAAAATGACTGTTTGGCTGATATGATTTTTTTTCTTCACAGAAATACTATAGGCATACTTCAAGAGAGCTTAAACGACTTTCTAGTATTAGCTTATCTCCTATCTATGCTCACTTCTCTGAAACACTGAATGGCCATTCAACCATTAGAGCCATGAGTGGAACTGCTCGGTAGATATTCGTATTTCTATGACTTTGATCTATGCATGCACAATATTAATTTGATTGTTACTTGGTTTAATGGTCAGTTTTCTTTAGTTACAACAAAAGATAAGAGTGAACATAAAAACAGTATTTCTAAGATTAGAAATTCTCTTCATAGTAGGTGAATAGTTGCGAATTTAAAAGAGGTAACATAAAGCAAAAGATTGGAAAAGATCCGATATGAGGCTTTAGCTAATTAACTGTATTGAATAATTACTAATAATTTTCATATTATTTCACAATTGTGTGCTCATCATCATTCAAGAACCGTTTGTCATATAAGCACTTAAGTTACTCATTTAACATTGAAGTCTATGTGTCACCCCACACAAGTACAAACGATGGGAGAATCTCTCCGCTTTGGAGCAAGAAATAGTACTGGTAATCCTGGTAGCCCTGCTATACAGCATGATTTAGAAAAAAATTTCATTAAAAGCCTAACTAGGATCTGAAACTCGAATACATTTTACTCAAAACTTTAAAGCATGCACTTGCATCCCTTTGCTTCTCACTGCCTTATATATATTCATACTTTTCTGATGAGAGGACATCCTCAAAAAAAATGTCATGTTTTGAGGGGGAGGGGGTCGTGAAATTGTGAGTTTGGGACTAGGGGACTGTGTGCACAACAAAAAGTATGACATCATAGGTTTTTCAAATAACATTTTGCTTATGAAAAATAGCATGACATGTGACGAGGG
This sequence comes from Uloborus diversus, assembly GCF_026930045.1. Lineage (NCBI taxonomy): Eukaryota > Metazoa > Arthropoda > Arachnida > Araneae > Uloboridae > Uloborus > Uloborus diversus. The sequence continues at coordinate 39,090 of NW_026559227.1, read as the reverse complement.
GAGAAGGCTAGGTAAAGTATGATACTTTGTGACAAAGGGGGAGAGGGGTCAAATTTGTTGAAAAAAGAAGTAACTTCATTTGAATTGATTATTTCAGAAAGTGCATAAGACCAATGGATTTCCATAAGACTAAAGCCTTTTTTGAAATAATCGATTCATTTGTGGACAGTACCTGACTCCTCATTTATCCTTCTTGGATTGTGTAAGGAATGCTTTATGGAAGTTACTATTATTCTTTTGAAGGGAAAAGCACTCTGTGATCATTTCCCATACGGGAAATCTATTTCTTAAGTCTCAATGGGAAAAAGTAAAAAGATTTTTGGAATTTTTCATTGGCCGTACATCATGGTGGAAAATCACTTGAAAACACTTTATTTTTATTTTTCTGATATTTCTAAATGGAAGATCAAGTATCAAACTTGATTTTTCACTTTTTCTTTGTTATTTATTTACATATTTAATTGTGATTTCATTGCTACCATTTTAAATGTATTCATTGTCAGATGAAGCAAAACTGTCTTTTTTATGTATTTAACATTTTGAAATAATTTGTGATAGTGAGAAATGGAATCATCATGTACTATTAAGTGTGCTGTTTTTTTTCCCCTGTAATGTTTGTGACATAATTTATGGGTAAAATAAAGCATTCTTTATGAATTTAATTTCAAATCTAAAAAAAGAAGCAACTAAATAAATAAAATGTATATGAAGGTTTCAGAGAGAAAACATGGTTTGTGTTGATTCAAACATACGAGCAGTTCTATCTACTGCAGCTGCATCTCAGTGGTTAAATTTGAGACTTCAGTTCATCGGAGTTATCATTGTAACTGGAGTAGCCTTAATTGCAATGTGGCAAAATCAACTTGGTGGTGTTGATGCAGGTAGGTATTGTTTCTTTAAGCTTTAATTTCAAAAATGGTATATGATGTTTGTTTAATGTATTATATTTCATTTTTTAAGTTTCTCAGATAAAGGCTGTTTGATACATATTAGTAGAATATTTGGCTCGATAATGAATGTGTTTTTCTTTCTTTTGAGTACTAAAAGTCCATGATTATTCATGAGTTAAGTAACTATTTTTGTTTCCTAAAGTATCCTAATAATGTCTTAAGAATCCTTATAGTTACCTGGAAAGTTACTCTTTATTTATTTTGCTTAGTTAAACATACAAATATCAGGGATGCCCCCCTAACAGCAAGGGCACCCCATTGCAAATACCCCCCAAAAAGCAAGAGTCCCCCAAATGAAAAAATACCCTCAAAACACCTCCTTAAAAATTTCAATATCGCAGTCTGCGCCATGATCCCCCATATGTGGGCACCCCTGCAAATATATTAACTAGCATTTAAAAAATGTATCTAAAAGATAAATGAGTCAACATTTTGGAGATTTTTATCTGAACAGTATTATTTTGGATATTAAAAAAAAGAAGAAGAAACAAAATCATAATGCATGTAAGTTTCAAAATTTAATGGGTTAGGTTTATGTTCAATCACTGAAATATTATGAACTTGCATAAGTACAAGTGTATTTTTATTCATCCTAAATTAAAAAGCTTGTGAATGATTCTTTATAAATGTTAGTTTATTGCATACATAGTTAGTTATACATTTAGAACAGTAAAAATTTAAGTTTTCAGCTACTTGCTTTATTTATTCATTCAATGATCATACAAGGTGAGGACAGATCAGGGAGATCAGGGAAAAGTCAGGGAACTTTATCACTCAGGGAAAAATCAGGGAAATATTAGGAAATTTTGAAAAAATAATAAAAAATCAGGGAAAATTGATCAAATGAAGTTTTTTTTTTCCTTGCAAAATAAAGTACTTTGATTCCCTGTGAATTTTCCGCCAATTATTTGTTTAAAAAACGTGAAATTAATGAGGTGCGATTATACATTGCTGAATATTTGTGCATCTTTTTTATTCAAGGTCAAAGTATTCAATCTTAGGATGAGCTTCCTAAGATTGATTCTGTGTCTGTAAAGTTGTTTATATATATTTTTTACCTAGCTTGAATTTTCCTTCACGCATTCCATGCTATGTAAAATAAAAGACCCTACTGGCAAAGAGGAAGCCGTCATTAATAACTTTGCTCCCTTGCTTTTACTCATTGTCTTGCAGTAATTAGCATTCTGTTATATCACGATTTCAAGAAAGGATCTTTGTTTTTTTAATTAATGCTGAGAAAATCTTTAAAGTTATCATTTGGCATTTTTAATTTAATTGCAAAAATTAATTTTGACTTAAAATCAAACTTTTTTTTTTTGCCATGTTATTATTTTGTTACTTCAGATTACTCGAAGGTTTTTTTTTTTTCAGACTTTAAAACTCTGTTATTTAAAATCATCTTAATATATAAAAGTCTTTTGTGCGGAAGTTTGTCACCATAAGGCTTTTAAACGGCTGGACCGATTTTGATCAAATTTTTTTTGTGTAATTAAGTTGTGGCAAGCATGGTTTCAAAGCGCGATGGATTGAATCAGAAATGTTTTTGTTAATTAATTTAGGCATCGGATGGTCACATCTCTCAAATGATTTATATTTATTTTAACCTATCGTTGAGCGAGAACTGAAATAAATATTTAACCCGTTGCCAAAGGGCAATAAGAAAGCCAGCTCTGCTTTTTGTAATGAAATTTCCTACAGTGATATGTCAATTGTGAATATAAAAAACTTGAGATAGAGAGAGTGAAGCCTTCATTTCTTGAAAGCAACGATTTTAGATCCAGTGATATATTTTAAAGTAAAGTACTGGAAGAAATCGAGTTTCTTTCACTAGGTTCACGCAAAACGTGTATTTTTCGTCGTAGTTTAACCATGTGACCGGATCGGTGCTTTAGGTTTCCCTAATCAAATGATCGGATAGTACTGTACATAACAACATTTGTTTCTCGGTTCAAATTCATCTGAGTTTTGGCACCAATGGCAAGAATACTTTAAGGATTATCAAACTATTCAGTACATTAATAAAGGAAAAGATGGTGGAATTAGAAGACGAAACAAATTTTAATTTTGTCCAGATAAATTACAACAGGATAGTTTTGTACACACAAGATCAGTGCAGTGGAAGATTTTTAGCTTTGGTTTAAAGAACAAACAATGACAACAAAAGATGAGATCGCTAATCAGTCGGAGTTTGCTTCTCTCACTGATTGGCTAGATTACAGGAACGTAATGGCTTGGCGACATTGGCCATAACAATACAGTTGCGTTATTATTTGTTTACTACTGTTAATGTAATTTATTGTATTTTTTGTTCATTTGGTGAAATATTTTAAATTGCAAAGAATTGTTTTTGGTTTTTAAAGAGTGTTTAGTCATTTTAGTTGACGAATGTTCTTATTTTACATCGGGAGTGTGGGAGGGGGGGGGGGATTTTCGCTTATTCAGGGTACTGTTTTTATATTTATCATTTTTTTAAACGATATCCATTGGATTGTTTTATTCTTTTTCATATGAGGGATGTTGCAGCAGGATTTCCCTTTTTTTCTACATGGGTAGTTATTTATACTTAATATCAATGGATGATTTTTATCCTTTGGGTATGGCTGAAGGAACAAACCATACAATCTATGAAGAGCTTTCAAGTACGTGAGAAAATATAGTTGATGAAACAACTGCTCAGTGGGCACTAGATAAATCAAGTTGTAATAAATATACGCATTCTGACACCAAGCAGCTTAAAACATTTTCTATTTACTTATTTTTTTTTCAACAAAACGGTTCAAACACTTAATAGTTTATTGAAATTTTTCAACTTTTCAATTTACGAAGTTTGAACAAAACTACGTCTTTCGGGTCCTCTAGTATACATATACATTTTGAAATTAATAATTGGTTTTGCAATTCAATGTTGTTAGTAACTAAAGTAATTTAAGATTTTTTTTTTGACAACTAATGAAATCATTTGATATCGAGTTGTGTACATAAGTAAATATTTTTATTATTTTTTATTAGTTAAAATGCTGCATTCATTCATTAAAACCTAGGTTCTTGATAGAGAATAGCTCAATATGACTGGTTGTTGCAAGATTTCAATTTGTTTTACCATAAATATATCTATTCTGCCGTGTGCAGGTAAAGGGCAGAAACTGCACCATTTTATTTTTTATTTTTGCATTTTTGTCATCTATGGTAGGTTGCCTTTATTGTACAAACTTACTTATTTGGTTTCTGCTGAAAAAGAGGCACAAAATAAACGTCTAATTCCAACATTTTCCCATTGTTAGTACTGAATCCACCACACACTTCTTCAAATATCTCGAAAACTAATTTCTGCAGATACTGCCGTTTACCTGCACACAGTGCAGCATTTTTTTTTACATAAGTAAAACTACTTTACTTCTATACTTTAACTATCACTTGTTACTCTCGAAGTAACAATTATACTGCTTGAAAGTTCAGTTCAAGATTATTTCCATTTAATTTTTTTAGTTTTATCATGATTAGATATGTCTTTAAGAGTGGTTTTAATAATTTCACAGAGAATTCTTATGTTAACTGGTTCCTGGAAGTAAAGTGTTTGTTTTAGATTTCCTATAATATTTCTCTGTCGATAATTTAATAACTATTTTTACCAAAAAATGGAGCATCTTTTCAAAATATATTTTTAATTAACAGCTTAAACTGCTTTAAACATTGCATTTTATTTAATATGCAATTCTTTTCAGGGCAAAGAAAGGAAACCATTATCATTGGTAACATAAATCAGGGAAATTTGGTGAACTTAATCAGGGAAATCAGGGAAAAGTCAGGGAACTTGATTTTCCTGTTCATGTCGCCACCCTGTCATATATATACTGTACTTTTACTTTTCAACTCATGTTTTTAAAAAAAATATTTTTACTACAATTGTTTTTATTTCATTAGGTTCTTAAACATCTATCCTTATTTTTTTGCAAAATAGTTACAAATTGTGATCTCCTTGTGGTTTTTTCTCCAAAATGAGACTATTTTTTAGTCTATGTTCAAAAGTTTCGATTTCTCCCCCCCCCCCCTCCCGCTCCAAAAACAAACACAAATGCATTTTTTAAATTATTACAATAATTAGTGTCTAATTGAAAAATATAGATTATAAAACAAGATTAAATTCTTCAAGTTTCAGAAGCTTAGCATGTAAAAGCATGTGTGTTGGAATAATATTTAATTATCAAAAAAAGAAAGTTTCTGAATATTTTGTCATGTTTCTAGTATTTTTGAGAGCACAAACGTAATGGCTTGTTTTGGCTAGTAAAGAAAATTATCCAGGAAAATGCAAAAATGAACTTATGTATTATGGGAAAAAATGAACTAGAACAGTTTCATTTTCTCCCCAAAGCATCATTATTTAAAATAAAATTGTCAGTATACAGTGGCGCCGACTCCATGGGGCCTGAGGGGGCCCGAGCCCCCTCAAAAATATTTTTGAGGGGGCAGAGCCCCCTCAATAAATCAAGAAAAGTATTAGTTATATTATGTTTTCTAAACTCATAAATTTATCCTTTATTTTCTTGCTTGAAGATAGTTTACCTTGTAAAATACATTCAGTAATGAGTTAAAACAAATAATTATTACGGTAGTAAGCAGGTTAACTGAAAACGAGTAGTGTGAATAATGGATGGTGTTACAGTGCTGCAAGCACACTTAGAATTTGTCACAGTGCGCGAACTTACGGGTCAAATCTGTTGCCGGTGGGCAGCGCTGCGGCGAGCTCATCTAAGTGTTGCTGATCTAGAAAAAATATATGAGGGTTTGATTTGTATATTAAAGGGATGCGTGATAGTTTTGAATACTTTTGGGAATTGTGTTTAAAAGAAAAATCGTTACAAAATGATGATCCTTCGCTTCCTCGGAATCGACGTATACCAAAGTACGAAGCCAGTTCACCGCACGCTTTCAAAATCCCAAAGGCAATTTACATTGAGGTTTGTGAAATGGTGCAATCTTGCGTTATTGGGCTGTTTGCATCAACTGGACTCACACAGATCATTGCAGTTGAACAAAAGTGCTTTGCTTTTATTTAACAGAGGCGAAACAAATTTTAAAAAATCGAATTTTCAAAAATAACCTAGACATTGAGAGACTGCGTTTACACTTGAATATGTTAGCCGGCATAACTAATGAAAAACAAATGGTCTTAAAAAAAAACATGAGTAAATTAAATTACCTTTTTACGAAAATACTGTGTGTGTTTGTATTTATTTTTTCCTATTTTCAAAGCCAAAAAATATGTGTCAGGCTTGTCGAGTTTTTGGGGTTCTAATGTTGATTACATGACTTTACAATGCTTTAAAAAAACTTTAAAACTCACTATTTTTCATCTCAAATTTAGAAAATTTCCCCCGGTCCCCCCCCCCCCCATTTTTTTAAAAAAGTCGGCGTCTCTGGGAGTGCCTTTCCATTCAAGTCAAGTGTCCTTCCTACCTTATAATATCAATGCTTAGCTACGGCACTGCACGGTTCCCCATAAAATAGAACAAAAAAAATCTCTTACTAAGACAAGTGATATAATTTAAAAGTTGAACCAGAAAATTTGTAAACCAATTTTTAGATTCTTTTACTTCGAAAACGCCGTGTCACATACTGTTTATTTGTTAGAATTATACACACTAGAAAATATGGCATTTTCAAGGTTCAAAAATCTGACCTTTATTTGGGGTGGGGGAACTCCGAGGGATTACATAACACCCTAAACCCCCGGTGATGTCCAGCCCCCCCCCCCCAATAATTTTTGCAAGTCGGCGCCCCTGTCAATATACCTGCATTAACAGTCATGAGTCATGCACTACTCAATTTATTCCAAAATGCACTTCTTTTTAGCACAAATTTCATTTAGTACTTTTATAATTTAAGTTATTTTTAAGTTTTTGTCCTTTAATGGCGTTTGTCAGTCAAGACCCAAGTTATTTTTAGGTTTCTGCCAGTTAATGCCTCTTTTCAGAAACTAGTTTTTTCTTTGCCACTTTTAATTGATTATAACCAGTGGTTTTAACCACTTTGGTAGACACATGCCAACCCTAGTTAGAGGGTAGGGTCTGGTGGGGGAAAGTGGTCAATGGGGTAAAGTGGCCATTCGTCAAATGAATGGCTATAGCTTGGAAATAAATGTTCGAATGAATGTGAAAATTTTATTATAGTGTAGGGCAGTTAGAAACTACATTTTGAATACAAAATTTTACAACTGGCAAAATTTTATTTGGTAAAAAAAATATTTTATGTGAATATGAAAAGTTTTTAAATCTAAACACCTCTTTTAACTTCCTTGGGAAATTTTGTTTGTTAGAATTATGAACAGATTGACCCTCATAGGAAGCTTTTTACATGTCTCAAGAACTCTCTCATTAGCAGTTATCTAAATCTCTTTTAGATAATTTTTTAGAACAATTTAAGTAAGATGGGGTAAAAGTGGTCATAATATTAGACTTAACAAATATTGTTATTCTAATGTCACTTAATCGTTAAGTATAAAGCAGATAGAAATTAAATATTAATTTCACTTAAGATGTATTGTTTTTACAGTAAACGGGGTTAAATGTACGAGTATATACATATGCATACGCATATACTCGTGTAGGCCCGTATATAGACGTATTCACATAAATGCACCAATAAATACGTATATGGGTATCTGCAAGTATTTTTAATCTACAGATATACATTCGACTATACACGTATATACTCATTTATACTCGTATATATATAAACACTTATATACTCAGGTAGACACGAATATACGCGTACGTACTCGAGTAGACACTTACATACAAGCATACGATATACAAGTAAACAGGGTGAGTTTAAACTTTTGGGCAAATTATTAAAATGTGTGAGAGGAGAGGATAAGAAGCAAGAATCATAAGGAACATACGGTCACAAACACAATGCTGACGCACTACATGCACGCAAAGCTAGAAACTGATGGATGCAAAACAGGTCACAAATTTATATTATGCACGGAAAATTTTACACAACATTTTAGGTCTCAAGAAAGTTTTAATGCGATTGATGAAATTTGCGGCCTGCAGCTATAATACATGTGCGTCACAATCACAAAGCACTCTCTGTTGCAATAACGAGACTTTTGAAAAAGTTCCATCTGTCGCTGCGCCTTTGTTGCGACTACAAGCCGTAAATTTTAACAACTGCTCTAAATATTTCTTAAAAACTAAAATGTTGGGCAAAATCATCTTTGTGTAACAAAATTGCGATTAGTTTGCATTCATCAGTTTCTGGCTTTGTGTGCGTGTAGCGCATCAGCTAACTTAAATTCCTTATAATTCTTAGCTTCTTTTTCTCCCCTCTCACACTCCTTAGATTTTTACCCAAGAGCTTGGATTCATTCTTTAGGCATACATGTATCTAAGCTTATATACTCGTGTATACATACATGTACTGATGTATGCATGTAAATGTACGTCTATACGTCTATACAGGTATATAATCGTGTTTGCACATATACATACGTATATACTTGTGCTTCACAATATATATATATGAGTAGACACGCACAAACACGTACTGGATGTATCCACGAATTAACTCGTGTATACTCGTATATGTGTGTATGTACACTTATATATGTGTGTATGCGTCTACTGTACACTTATTTACTCAGGTATGCACGTAATGTATTTAAGATACAAGTGCATACACTCATATGATGTTCGTTTACACGCGTATATACCCGCACGTACACGTGACACGTATATACTTGTGTAGACACGTATACTCTCCTGTAGGTAATCACGTATACATACTTATATACTAGTGTATACACGTATATACTTGAGTAGGCACATGCATGCATGTATATGATGCATACATGTATATACTCATATATGAACATGTTTACTAATGTTTACACGACACGTATATCTCATGTATACACACATATGCTTATGCATATACTTGTAATTATAAAAATAACAGAAATATACAAATATTAGGGTTTCTTATAATGGTTTTGCATCTATTTTTAACTATGACCACTTTACCCCATGCTATGACCACTTTCCCCCATCCCATGGGGTAAAGTGGTCATAAATACAAAGGGAAAAGAAAGTGCTATAAAACTACTTAAATCAATATTTATTTTCCTAAAACTCAGTGTACTGTGTTCTTTAATAATGCAATGTAAAATAAAACAAAAAAAAGTTTAAATATTTAAGAAATTTATTGTATCTATTATTCACATAAGTTGAAAACCTACGATTTTATGACCACTTTACCCCACCAGACCCTATTTATCAAAAATACTTCTGAAAGTTCTTTGATGATAATCATAGAACTAATGGCTGACATAAATTGTGTTGTGAGATTCAAAATTCAAAAACATATTTGCTTTGAATTTTATATTATTTACTTATATATGGGGCGGATAGAGAAAACCATTGTAAGGGGCGTCATGCTGAAGAATGAACCCCCATGAACGAACCTACAGTTTTGAGTATGAAACATTTCTGAAACTGCTTGGTGATCAATAAAAAGCACCAAATTGGCCAGTAATAAGGCCCCTAATAGGGCATAAACGTTGCAAATTAATTTCATAAGCAATAAAACTAAGGAGCAGTTCATTTACTTTGAAAAATAAATGAATTGAAAAAATGCTGTAATTGCTTACATTTTATGCATAAAGTGCTGCAATATAATGTGGACGGATTCTGTTGTCGGCGATTTAGGGGGTCATGACCCCTCTCTTGTATCATCCACTGCTTATATATGCAGAAACTTCACCTGTACTTCTCTCACATTTAAAAAAAAAAAAAAAAATGTGTGATATTGTAAACTAAATTAATCTCTTATATTAATTCTTTTAGGGTTAGTAGGTCTTGCATTGTCTTATGCTCTTTCAATTACATCACTTTTAAATGGCACTGTGACTGCATTCACTGAAACAGAGAAGGAGATTGTAAGTGTTGAAAGAGTTATGCAGTTCATCGAAGAGATTGACACAGAGTCTGATGATTATTGTCAGATGGTATGTAGAAAACAAGTTTTTCAAATTTTTCTCTCTGTCATTATGTTAGTTCTTATGAAAGAAAACTGTGTGAGGAACTATGTCGCATACTTAAAACTTTCTTGCCTCACTATTTTGATTGTTGCCAGAAATAAAAATTAATGTAGGGAAATCCCGGAACAACAAACTTCTGGGGACTACAAATTTTGTTCTTTGTAATGAGAATTTCCTGCAATGGAATTCAAGCAATGTAATAAAAATTAATTTGGGACTGAAAATGTATTTAATTAAAATGGACATATCGTTGTTTTGGTATTCGTTGCTACGGGATTTTACTGTAATAGTAATTATAAAGTTAATCTGGTTAATAAAGAGAACACATTAATTTTGAGGCTAAACATAAGCTAGCATATTGCAGGCTTTTGAAATTTTTTTAAATAATCCAGAGTTTTGAAGCTTTTGATTTGAGTCGGTGGTGTTCCATCTATGGCTCAAAGTCTGTATATGGCTTGCGAAGCTGATCAATCTGATCTGTCACTATGCTTAATATTACAAATTTAATCTGAATATCATAATCAAGCTGTCAGAAAAAAATAATATATTTAACTTTTATGTGAGTTCTGGCCCGTAAAGTTTATCTTAATTTGAGATGCAGTCCATCTAGTAAAAAAGTTGGGCACCACTGATACGTCGCTTTAAAAGTGTTCTTAAAAGCTTCTTCGCGCCATGTACAGTGAACTCACACTGCAATGCCATTCAATGTACACAAAATGGCTATAACGTGCATTTTTCACAAGTACCGAATTTTAGAGCTAACGGGAATTCCTCACTTACAACACAGATATTTTTGTAAGGGAAGCGAGAGGTATGAGTTATTGGCTATTAAAAATTCGATTCATGAGTGAACTTTCAACCCTTTAGCATCACTTAAAGTGGAAATTTCTTCAGCCTACTAGTCTAAACATTGCTTTGTTAGAGTGTACAAAAAAAAAAAAAAAAAAAAAAAAAAACACTTAGCATTTTTTATTTATTTATTTATTTTTTTCATTCTAAATGTGAAAGTTGATGAAATATAATGGCTCCTAAACGATTTGTTTTATCTAAAGTTTATGAAGATGGATAGAAAAAGAGAAAGTTTCTGACTATTAAAGAAAATGTAAAGATTCTTGATATGCTTGAAGGACTAAAAAATGCATAAAAGTTAGCATGACAGTTAGGCATGAGTGAATCACCCAAACATACAACAAAAGTTTATCCTGATTTCCAGGAGAAGACTTAACACTATCTACGCATGGAGAGTAAAACCTATCATTGTCTTCATTTTTAAATTATAAATATAATTACTATATCTACAGTGCAGTACTATTATAGTGTTGCCTTTTATGCCTTTTGCATACTGTTTTATTCCATGTCTCTCTCTCTCCTAATGAGCATTGATTTTTTTTCATCCTAGTGTTATTTTATGTTGAATAATGCAACATTTTTTCACTCGTTCGGGACTGTAATCACGATCACCCGTTTCTCTCTGCACAGCTCATTATCAAATTTGTAATTTGCTTTTTCAGGCCATGAAGCTTGTGATCACGCCGGTGTGATCTCAGTTTGGAACGTTCTAATTGAATTTGTAAATAGCACTAGATGGCAGTTGAAGTCCATTAAATTTTCCAATATCGTTCTACAGAATGTTGACCTTCAATATATATGCCTTTGGTTCAGTGTTTTTTTATTTTTTAATCCAGGGGCGTAAAAACGAAAGTTCACATGTTGGGACCTTTCAACCGGATTAGTAATGGAAAGAGCTGTGATTTTTGGCTTTTGCTTAATGCATTTTTGTTTGCATTTTAGTGGAATGGAATGAATGAATGTTATTGGTTAAGGGTGGAAGTAAACTTTTTGTTCTTGAATTTGCTAGATGTCATTTTTTATGGTTATTATCAGTTTCATTTTAATCACCATGGATATAAGAATATAATTTTTACCCAAGGGTAAGATGTCTAAATTGATGAACAAATTAAATATGGAAATAAAGGAGTTATTTTCGAATACAGTATAACTTCGATTTGACAATACCCAATTTAAAGATTAAATCAATTTAGTGACACATTTCACTGGTCCAGATTTAACTGCATTGAATGTATACATAAAACTTTGTGTAAGACATAAAAATTTAAACATAAAAGATGCATGCATTTGCATACATATTTTTTCCCCATCACCTCGTCAAAAATTATTTTTAAGATGCAGAGGGAAAAAAACGGTACTTGATGCAAAACATGAAACTTTTTTATTTTTAACTTAAAAAAGTGGTTTTAAGTGATTTCCTGATATTTCAAAATTTGCATGCATAGTAAATGCAAATTATAAAGAACAATTCTTTTCTTTCAGCCTCCATTTGCATGGCCTTCTCATGGTGTGATTACTTTCACCGCTGTAAGCCTAAAATACAGACCAGACTGTCCATATGCTTTGAAGAATGTTTCATTTGAGACAAGACCCTGCGAGAAAATTGGGATTGTTGGTCGTACCGGATCAGGAAAATCCAGTTTGATACAGGTTTTATGTAGGATGGTCAACTTCTTTGAAGGAGCTGTGTTTATTGATGGTGTCAATATTTCGAATTTAGAGCTCAAAAAACTGAGGTTAGATTCACAGCATGTTTTTTTTTTAATTCTGTGTAAAAGGTTCAGTATTTTCTCTAGTATTTTTATAGGATTACAGTAGTTTGTAACTTTAAAAATAGAATTTCAGATATGGGCAGGACAGTAAGTGTAGATAAATACATCAACTGGAGTGTACTTTTACTAGACCTCCCCCCCCCCTTCTGGTCCCCCACTTAGGAATGCTATCCTAGATAGAAAGGTAAATAATTTGGTGGATGGTGATTTGGTGGTAATGAGGAAGCAGATGTGTACGTTAGTTGTTTGGGGGTCAAAACTTCTTTGCCAGTTTTAATTATTTTTCTAGTTGAATTACAACTTCAAATGATTCCTGCTATTTTGTTCCTTTTACGAATAATAGGTTTTCAAAAACCATTCATAAATTTTAGGAGCATATTATCAAATGAAATAAACAAAGGACATCCTTTCTACATAATTGACCAAGTTTGATTCCTATTTACTTTTTGCTGGCGAAATTTTCTACATGATAGGTGGTGAGGCAGTATTTGTGTTTGCGTGTAAGACTGATATGATTCGATATTATAATTGTTGGAAGGTGTTGAAGAGTGTTCATTGGAAAACTTTTTCAGACTATTCCATTAACCTAATCTGAAATTTCCAATGCAGTTTCTAATCAAACTGCTAGTCATAGCTTCAGGGAGAGGTGAAAAGATTCTTGGGTAAAAAATGAACTTACCAAATAGAAGTAAAAAAAGTTTTAAATGTATCACTAACATTCTTTCCTAATTTTATTTTACTTTTTAAAACTCTGAGAGTAACATCATTGTTAGAGCTCTAAAAAGCAAAATGAACATGAAATCATTTTGAATGAACTTACCAAGATAAAATAATAAAAAAGCAAGGAAAAAAACCCCTTAGTCTTTGACTCCTAACTTTGAATTGAGCATATATGATTTCTATTTTCTCCTTGTTTGCATGATTTATTGTTATCAACATGATACAAATATTGTAAACAGTTATTAATTTCTTTTAGAAAAAGTGCAAAAGCCTTATGCACTAAACCATAAAAATTCAGCAGAAAAGAAAAGAAATACAGGAGCTAGCCTCCCATGTAAATTAAGCCCTGGTTTTAAAAACTTCCAACTGTGATATTATTTGGAGCCTATATTAGCTGGTTGTTTTAAAAATATAATCTTCAATTAAACTTTATCTTAAAGTTGCATGACATACTTATTTTCTCTTACTGCATAAAATATATGACTTTATGCCACCATTTTTATCTTGACAATTTTATCAATATTTATTTGAATATGCACTGATAATTCATGTTGCACCTTCCAGTCCGGTAGGGACAAAGCTCTAAAAAATGTAAAATTGGCAGTGAATTCAGAATTAAATGTGTTTTACTTCATCATGTGGTAAAGTCATGTCATTATTTGCATTAACTTATCAATTATTCGAAGTGTTTTAAATATGTAGAAGTTGGAATTGAACTATCAGATAATTCCATATTTATTGCATAAATTTGTACATGTATTGAAAAATTATAATACCTTCACAAGATGATAACAATCAAAAACATTATTTAACATCATTTTGGTTAAAAATTTTAAATTATCTCTTGAGAAAGTTGACCATTTTGAGTTATTTATTGCCTTGTACTTAAGGTGCAATGTATGGAACTTATGAGAAAACTGGAATATTTTGTGTAACAACTTTGTTGAATAATACTAAAAATTCATTACATATTTATCTCACATGATCTTAAATTATCAATATAAAAAAATTTCAGTGCATGTTATAATTAATGAATCATTTTTATTGCAGATCAAAATTATCAATTATTCCTCAAGATCCATTTTTATTCAGTGGTACTGTGCGTGAAAATCTGGATCCTAATTTTCTTCGCAGTGATGCAGAAATCTGGAAAGCATTACGTTTTTGCCACATGGAGGAAAAAATACATTCTGTTGGTGGCTTAGGAAGTGAAATGAAAGAGAAAGGAGAAAACTTTAGCATTGGGGAGAGACAGTTGTTTTGTTTGACACGATCTCTCCTCCAAAGAGCAAAGGTACCAAAAATTTTATTTATTTATATGGTAGTGGACAGAGTTGTGGACACTTTTGGAAAATTTTCTTTTTGACAGTGTAGTAGGTTATCAAAACATGTAACGTTTCAAAAAAGCAAACTTGCCAGACTTTAATTAATTTTAGTTCTCTCAAACACTTTGAAAGATTTATGTTATAGATTTGTCATCATTTGTTGATGAAGGAAGAAAAAGTAAGAGACTCTAGCACCATGCAATGTACCAGACAGCCCAGTTATCACATCCTGAGACTGCAGTTTTGTTCTTATTAGAACTCCACAATTAGGGATAGTGAATTCCATTTATCTAGCAGTTTGTTTGCACTCTCAGCTTCAACGTCGTGACATCTGTCTCGAGCTCAGTTATTCACTATTCCTGACTGAGGAATTCTACTAAGAATGAAACTGCAGTCTTGGGATGTTATAACCAGACAGTCTGGTACACTGCATGAGGTTCCCCCATAGCCCTGGCTTCTGCTAAATAAACTCTAACATATTTGCTTTTTATATTTCTTTCTTTTTTTGTCATCCCAATTGAAGTTGTATTTACATTTTTTTATGTTAAAAAATTCCTTTTTGAGTTTTAGAACATTTAATATCTTGCATTCAAGTGGAACTACTAACAGTTTCCAACTTAACATACTATACATCAAAACCTTATAGCAGGAATATAAATGGAGGGATCAAGTCTAACCATTGGCTTAGCAAAAGCTGAGGCTACAACTCCAAGTGACGTGATTCAACAATGACGAATGATTGACACGTTTTGCGTGAAACTAACGAAAGACACCTGATTTCTTCTAATATTTTGCTTTAAAATCCATCGTGTGACTTGGGGTCTTTGGTTCACGTTAAGAAAGTCTTCACTCCCTACATTTTGTCTCTTCTCAATGATCAAAATTCTCATTTTGGAAACCTGCTGAATTTTATTTGCTTAAGGGTGTATGTGCTTCAATGGAGCCTGTTTGTTGAGTGTGATTTTCTTTACTTATTTCTGTTCATTTGAGAGAAATAAGTTGTATTTTTTTCTTCATATTTTTGCTCGTAAATTGACTTATTATTTATTTATTTGTTACCTCTGCATCTGTGTCTTCTCCACCTGACAATACTATAATTTCTGATAAATCAGTCATTTCTTTTCTTTTTTTTTTTTTTTCAAATTGTATCATAAATATTGGTTGTAAATATTCTTTTAAATTTTTTTCTTGATTTTTTAAACACCTTTTATGTGCATTTAAATCACTTTATAGTACGGTTTTCTTGAACTTTTTGTTTCAGTCTGTATTTTATCCAATTTTGTACATCTTTTTCAGATTTTTCTAATAGTCTATTTTAGAAAAAAAGAAAAGTGTAAAGTAAGATAAGTGCACCTATTGTGGATATACAGCAGAAGCAGATAATGTCTTCAAAAAATATAGATACAGTAGAATACTTGAAAACTGCTGATTAAAATGTAACACAATTCTCAATAAGTAAAGAATAAGTTGTATAGTTTAGAAAAGCCCTATTTCTGCCCTGGAAACTAACACAATTCTCAATAAACCACACAACTTGTCAGAAGTAAACAATAAGTTGTATGGTTTAGAAAAGTTACCATATAATACCAATATCTTCTTAATAATGCAATACTTCTGATCCCAAAGTGTGCGTTATATTGGCCTTTTACTGTAATAAGAATTTTTCCCTTGCTGGGTGCCCTCCCCTCCCTTAAAAAGACAAGGGGGTAATTTTTAGGGGGCCACCAAGCTGGGGAAAAAAGTTCTAGAACTTCTTGTTGTAGTATCCATACGAGGTGCACATTCCTTATACAGTGAAACACTGTTTATACATTTTTGAAGGGACTGTACGAAAAAAGCGTACAAATGAAAAAAACGTATAATAGATATAGGTTAATGTGTATTAGACTCTGCAGGGACCAATTTTAAAAACGTATAATTGATAACGTATAAAAGAGAAACGTTTAAACGGTGCTTCACTGTACTTACAAGTTGTTTTGAGGAAAGGGTTTCCTTTTAGCTCATTGAATGTGTTAATGTTTTTAAGTGTAATTTTATTTAATTAAAATGCAAAAAAAAAAAAAAAAAAATTATAAAACTTGAATGCATTTTATATGTTTTCTACAGATCCTCTGCATGGATGAAGCTACAGCAAGCATCGATTACCAAACTGACAGCTTGATCAGGCAGACAGTAAGAATGGCATTTAGACATTCCACAGTGTTAATCATTGCTCATCGTGTAGAAAGTGTTATGGACTGTGATAGAGTTTTAGTCATGAAAGAGGGAGAGATTTTGGAAATAGGCCAGCCTTCGGATCTGTTATCCAATCCTAAATCAGCTTTTTACTCTCTCGTCTATCGGACAAACAACTGAATGTGCTTAAAAAGCATTGTTATTTGTTAAATGTGTGCTCAATTGAACTTGGTTAATGTAAAGTAGCAAGAATGTCTATTGCTTACATTAGCCAATGTTCGTAAAATCTATGAAGGTTTGTAGAGAATTTGGCAATTCAATGGAAAACACAGAAAAAAAGTTATAAACTGCAACAACCCATTTACATACAAAATTGAATTTTGAAATGGAAGATATAATTTACACTGGACATGGACATGTTTACTGCAGCGGCAATTATGGCAAATGCCCAGGGTCATGCATTAGTATTTGAGAAAACTGATAAATCTTCTTATGCATTTATAACAGCAAGTTTACTTTTCTTTGACGACATTTTTTGAAAATAGTCAATGGTTGACTTGAAAAAGGAGATATTTGTGTTCTTGACACATTGCAGTGCTGTTTTACTAGAGATCATAGTACCTATATTATCTTATATCTATCCAGATATTTGGAAGAAATTTATTTTTTTTTGATACAGTAGAGAATCAATTATGGAGGAAGTTCGGGACCATCACTATCTAAATTTTCCGGTTTTCTGGATAGCCAAAAAAAAAAAAAAAAAAAAAAAAAACGCTGTTTGCTGATTGTTTATACAACTTGAATCAGAACAATAAATAGTTATGCATGTGAAAATGAAAAGAAGACAGCTAAAGAAAATGATTTTAAATTTGGAAATATTAAAATGAAGAACCATTTAAATGCCAGAAAATTTAAAACATTCACAAGACTTGAAAAGAAAAAAAAAATTACCCCAGTTTTTGGAAATGAAAACTTTAAAAAGAATGAAAACAAAATTTTTAAATTTTGTTTATGAGCAGAAAAGTTCGATTTTTATGGTAGGGTATGAAAAAGAATTTGTTTTGTAAACACGATTTTAGGTTTTGTTTTCTTAATCACAACACTAGTTTATTTTACATTAAGTTAATAAGAATGAAAATTTGCTTTTTAAATTCTTGTAGCCTTATTACAGCCATTTAAAAAGTTAATAAAACAATCTCTACATTCCATGCACTCAGCTATACAGAAAATTCGTAAATCTGAGTCTGCGTTTCTGCATTTTTCATATTATCACTTTTGCACCTATATGTTAGCCCTCATACAACTAAAAAAAAATGCATTAGAATGGCATCAGCAGTGCTGTAGTTGGGGAGAGGGACAAAGTAGATGCAGTACCTTGAAAGATGTTTTTCTTTTTATTGAAAAAATAATGCAGATATAATGTAAATTTGTTTTTAAACCACCTTTTCTTTTGGTGAGTCTCCCCAAACAATTGTTACTAGCTACAGCATTATGAATCAGCAATCATTTCTTTTGTGTTCAGTTGGAATAAAAATAGAGGAAAGGCCAGATTTTAGAGTGTTTTTTTCAGGTTTCGCTTAGGAGAAATTTTGAAAATTTTGCCATGCATGTGCGAACTCCAACTTTGTACCCTGTATTTCTCTAAATTTCTTAAATCATATGTGTGTATACACCGTATCCAAAAAAAAAAAAAAAAAATTTTCTGATGATTTGAAAAAAATAATCTCACCATCAAAAATGGGCAAAAATATGTATTTTGTTTTAAATAAGGGGAAAATTGAGGAGTTTTCTCACTGTTCTAGATCTTGTGTTATGGATTCTGTACTATACTTTTTTTTTTTCTTATTGTCAAAATAATATTTAAACGAGGCCCCAATGAAATGTCTGCCCAAGGGTCCCATACTGCCATAATCAGGCCCTGAATTTACATATTTTCAAAATTTCAATTTTACTGAAGCATAAACAAAACATTCAACACTATTAAAAAGGGGGAAAAGGTTTCATTTAAGATCGTTGTTGTAGCATTTTGACTTTTACAAGTCTCTGCTTATTAATTTTTCAAATTTTCTCGGGGTGCCGTAGAAAGAGGCAAGGGGTGCCGCAACATTTCCGCAGTATGAATATATACATGTAATCTGGGTGGGGGAAAAAAAGGACATGTAGATGAGAAAGATCATCCGACACCCCATTTTTTGATGTGGCACAACAAAAATTTGCTGGATTTCGGCTTCGTTGTCCTCAAAAAGCCTAACTGATGATAAAGCGTTATCAAAAAACATATTTTAATTACCACATAAAGTGTGATGTGTCACCTGATCTTATTTTATATGATTACTGATCTTTTTTTAGCAAGTTTCATTTCTTCGCAATTCACTATGGTTTAATGGTATAAAAATTATTAAGTTCTTGGTTAAAAGTTCTTGAAACTCAATTTATCTAGTTGACTATTTGAAAAAGAAAAATGTCTTTCCATTATTTATCCCGTGATTTGATAGCCCAAAGAAATAGATTGTAGCCCACTAAAGTCATGGGTCATTTTTTTAGCACTCCGGTGCCCTTATGATGTGCGACCGGAGTATTGGATTGAGGATATGATCCAATGCTGCACATATGTGCGCAGGGGTTTCAAAAAAAAAAAAAAAATAATAATAATAATTTTAAAAAATTAAAAAATAAAAAACTGGAAAATCACAAATTATCAGTTCTCCCGAATATGATGATCTTTCTCTTTTCCATGGAAGAAAACATGCACTTTTTAGAAATCTTTTTGAAGTTATCAAATGAGGCAGCGAGAAGCAAAAGGGATGTAAGTGGATAATTTCAAGTTTTGAGTAAAACGTGTTTAAAGTTGCGGTGCTAGGAAGGCTTTTATTGAAAATTTTCGTTATTATGGACCCATATTTCTGTTAAGATCAAGTCGCATTTCATTGTCAAAATTACTGAAAAACATAATATTCACTTAGATTTGTTCTCATTTTTTATAAGTCATTTGATGAATATACAAAAGCTGGAGCCAATTCAGTAACAAATATGAGCGATATTAGGTTGTGAACGTTAGGAGGGCCTTATTTAGTGCACTCACTAAACAATAGAGATGGATTAGGGAGCTGTGAGAACATTCTAATTCTTCAAAGGGTGCCGCAAGTAGGAAAAGTTTAAGAATCCCTGCACCAAATACCTCTTCTTATATTATTGCATTTATCTTTTCTAAATGTCAGACATTTAAAGAGCATATCGTTGCCTCAGAGCAACAGTAAGATATCTGAGCATTCTTTCTGGGATTTGATATCTTACTGTTGCTCTGTGGCGACAATATGATAATGTTGATATGCATTAGCCAATATTTTTATTTTATTGCTTTTCATAGGAAGCTTGAATAACCTTCCAATGTGGCTAAGGGAAATTGTTTTTCCTAAGTTAATAACTTTAAAAAGACATTAGCATTAATGATTTTTCTGCATCATAGAGTACAGGCAAACATTTATTATTTTCATAGGATTGAGTGGCTCTATGGACTGTGCTGAAATAACAATGCAAAATAGAACAGATATTTTTTTTTCTTTTTGAAAGTTAAGAAAAAGCATTAACGCTGTAAAAAAAAAAAAAAAAAGTGCTATGTCTGAATTGTAGAATTCCAGTTAGTTCTGTGAATGATTAAAAATACAGTCAGACCTCGATATAAGGTCACCCGCTTATAAGGTCACCCCGCATATAAGGTCACTTTTCTACAGTCCCGGCTCACTGAATAGGAATTCTATGTCATGTATTATCAGATATATGGTCAGGTCATAATACATTAATCGCTTTTAAGGTCACTTTTGTCAGATTTCTTTGAATGATTTCAGGGCCTAACAGATTCACTTCCAAGAATTCACTGTGATATTCGATCCTTAAAAAGTGAAAAGTCGTTTTTCCTATTAACGTAGCAGGTAGTGCACAGAATGCAGTAGCAAGTGAGCATTACAACAGTGATACTTAAATATGAAGCAGTATTGCGGGCACTCAGCGTGTACATATTGCACTCTTTTACCAATCATGAGAAGCTGAAGAAATTTTCAGAAAATAATTTGAAACAATTTTGTTTAAATTAAAAAAAAACACACATTAGTCCTGTATTAATGACAATTTTAAGTAAGGTAAGTTGCACATGAGTTGTTTGCTTGGGGAAATTTGAATGCAGCTTTACTCTAAATAAAAGTTTTAAAAAATAATTTCAAAATTTTTTATTGATTCCAAAAATTTGAATTGGTTCAAATCAATTTAACTATAATAACCTAATTAACTGATGGTTTTGAAAGTATTAAATTTTGAAATGATTTAATAAATTATATTTTTATTTATCAATGAATATATATATATAAATCGGTTATAAGGTCAGTTTCGTGAAGTCCCGAGGGGACCTTATATCGAGGTCCGACTGTATGTATCTGAAACCCTATGATGATATATGCATAAATGATTGTGTCCACTCTTGATAACTCAAAGCCTTATAACTTGAATATTACTTGATCTCAAAGTTGGGCCCATAACTCTTGAGAAGGCTGTGGGAACTTTCCATAACTTGAATTACCAATGCCTCGAAGTCGGTCCCTTTGGGATTCCAGTTATCGAGAGTCGGCTGTAGTTAGTATTTGGTGAGTGCCCTGAATGAGAGCAGCAAGTTTGGATCGTTAAATGGTGTCCTGAATGAAACTGCTTGCTGTGCCCAGGTATTGATGAGTGATAATAAGCAGGGGATTATAGCCCTCTAATGAAAAAATTATACTAATAATTTATATGATATTTTTACTAGGTGTAAGATCCTTCAACAACACATTTGAAAAATCATGTTATTTATTATTTTTTGTCTAATGTTAATTCAAATGTGAGGATATTTTATTTAATAAATAAGTTTTTAAAAAAATGTTTTAACTCTTATTTGTTGAAATATAAGTCATTTTTGAAACATCCTTACATAACGTTTGGAATTTTGTTTTGGAAAATCATAATGCTAAAATGAACTACCTAAAGCACTATGAATTCACTATATCTTGCTTCTACACTGTTACAATTTATAACTATGAGTTAAGTTCAGCAAACTAACAGATATTTATTTTTTGTTTTTTTAATATGCCAAATTAAATACAATTATTCTGAGTTATTTATATTGCTTACTATCTGCAGTAACTCATTAATTTAGAAACTAAGTTTTTAACACTAAAGAAATATTCTATAAAAACGTACTGAGTGAACTTAATAAGCTTGAAAGGCATAGGGTTCTTACTGATTATATAAGGCGTTTAAAATATTGCAATTTGTATACATCAACATACTTTTACCGTTTCTTCCAGAATAATTACACATCAAATTACTGTCTGACCTCGATTTAAAAAATTTCACGATTTAGCGAATTTTTCTTTTTCCCTGACTAAAATGAAGGCAAAAACCCCTATTTACCGAATAATAAACCCCAAAATAACGAATTACTCAAAAAAATTTTTTTGTTAATTTGATTCAGTAAATATTGGATTGTTTTCCAAATGTTACATCCAAATTGTCCGAAGCAGAAAAACACTTTTCTTAGAATCTACAACTTTTAACGGGCAAGGGAGCAACCAAAGAATATTGATTCTGCTGCAGAAAGCAATAATGAAACTCCCATTAAAACTGTTACTTTTTCAAATGCTTTACATGGCTTGGAAACTAAAAACATATCTCATGCAGCAGGCTGCAAATGACACAGTATTTTTTTTCTCTCCTTAAAGTTGAAAGTGAACTAGTTCGAGTCAAGTATCAAAGAAAATGTCAAATATCTGTTACTCAGTAGTTTAAAATTTCAAATTAAGTAGTGTGTAATAAGTCGTGAAATGCTGAATAAAAAGTGTACACTTTCTAATTATGGATATTTTTGCGCAGTTGCTTATTAGGGGTTAAAGATAAGATACAAGTGCAGTTTTTTTATTTTTTTTTCACTCCCGATATTACGAATGACCCCAATTTAACATATAAAAGTTTCGGTCCCTATTAATTCGTTATATCAGGGTTCAACTGTATTATCTCTTCCTTTTATTATTATTTTATAGATCCGCATCACACAATAATTTAATAAAATATGCCTAGTAATAAAAGTTATAAGAACTTCTTATAAAATTACTTTAGGGCTTTTGCAAAATGAGTTTTCACTAAAATGGACTACATCTTTAATATGTAGATTAAAATATGTCAATTAATCTTAATTACAGCAACTAGTTTCTTTTGTGTAAAACAAAACTTGAATAAATCTCACTTTTTTCCAATTTTTTTTCGTTAATTTTAATTATTTTAAAATACAGAATAAAACTCTGCATTGTATGTGTCACTTTATTATATTTTCTTTTGGTATTATTATCTAATTCACAGGTGTCCACCCCCCTCCCTGAAGGATACCCCCTCAATGAGATCAAAACCCTCCCAAATTACCTCTGCTATAGACTTCCCTTCACTTGGGCACCTCAGTCTGTTTGGTAATATTATAAAAATTTTGGTAATTTATTTAAGAAAAAATATATTAAAAAAGAAATGGATTCACAGAAAATGAATAGAAATTCAGAACTTGTTTATAAGGATTTAATATTTTCTGCATAGCTGAGATACATAACTTCATACCTTATGCAATGTTTTAAAAACATTTTAATAAGCAAAGATATTAAAAACATAGTTATAAAATTTTGAAACACAAAATGGTGGTAGCTTTTGTTGAATTAATTCTCACTACATAAGGCAGCATTTTTCATGTGTAACAATAATAGAATTAAAATGATTTACAAATATGAATGCAATTGTCTAACAATTCAGCAACATATCTTTTTAAGGTAAATAAAATCTAGGGTAAATATAAAAATATATTTTTCATGAAATTTTAGGAACTAAATGAAGAGAAATAATGTAAAAATCACATGTCAATAAAATAATTTACAGTTTCAATACATGTATTAAATTATTTTAAATACAAAATTATACTAACTTAAAAATATTTTAAAAAAAAATACAAAATTGTAGTGAAAAAAAATGGAATTTTACAACTTTCAACAAAACAAACACATTTAAATTACTCAAGAGTTTGCATTTACTTAAAAGTTTGCATTGATCCTCCTGGCAACAAGACCACATCCATTCAATGCAGAGGCACAGCAAAGGAAGGACATCTCCCCCCCCCCCCCCCCGTTTTGTCCTATTTTCTCTCACAACCTGCATAAGTTCTTAAAACATAACTAATAAGAACCTTCATAAAATGCAGACCAAATTGTATACACTCCGGTATTCTACCAGGAGGTGCATTTGAAAAGGAAATTAAATTAATTCTTCTTATTATTATAAACTTATTGACTTAACAACTCTTGAGTAAATATGTCCAAAATATCGCACTCCAACATGGAAAGAGACACAGCTTAAAATTTGGGGAGTACAAACTAGTGGTTTAAAATCGAAAATTTAATGGTCCTTCTTGCCACTAAGTTAGCTTACATAAATGGTGCAAGGTGGCTTCAAAAGGATTTTATAAATAGTGATACATTATTGAATTTTCATTATTTAGAGAAATATTTTTGAACTTGAAGTACTTATCATTAATTTAGACAACAAAAACTAACCAGTGAACATCACATCATAATTGTTTTATGCGCATTGTGGTTTTTGAGACTAAATCACTTAAAACTACTGTTGCGTAAAAACCTTGATTTTCCCAAATGTTCTTTTTTTCTCTCAAGTTTGTCGCTTTCCTTGCCGGGGTGTGATTAGTATTTCTGTAGTTCTTTACAGAAATCAAATTTACTTTAACAAATCCTCATATATATAACAGCGAATTCACTGATTGAGTAACGCTCCTGACTTCACCAACAATAAAGCTCACACCACAGCCTGCTAATTTGATAACATTTTTGGTAATGTTTGACATGCACGGAAATGTTTTATTCTGACAAGGCTGAACTGGATTCATTCTGTTCTGTAACTGTTTCACTGGTAAGAATCATTTTAGGAGAATGAAGAAACGAAAAGTGGTCAACAATGAACACTATCTACTAGAGTTTATGATTGATCCACTGGAGCTGGGATTATAATTTCAACTATCAAAATATCACCAAACAGGCAATGGCTTTGTTCAAATGTAGAAGCAATTTTTGACCCGTCATACCCTGACGGGCGATTTTCTAGTTAATAATAAGCAGCGATTGTAATTTAACATTTTCTATTGTAACACACGGGTGTAAAAGAGATTACTTTTTTTAAAATTATAGTAGGTATACAAATTTAATGTCTAGGGCTGCCCATCCCCCTGTCTCCTAAAGAGGATGGGTTAAAAATTAATAATGATTTTTAAAATCTTAAAAGTGAAAATGAAGTTGACTAAGTACTGTGTAAGTGGAGGGGAGGAGGGATCTTGAATATACAAAATTAAAGGGGCCTTATAGCCGACTGCCTTCTCTAGTGATCTAGAGAAGTCGGACTGTCATGGGGAGTTCCCGGGTTCGAAACCTGGCTCGGCATAGATGGTTTTTATCTCTCCTGTCCTTGTCCTTTCTTTGTGCAAATGTGTTGTGCTAGGAATGGTTGCCCACACTATAAACAGCTCTTTATAGCATGGTGTACTGTGGAAGTCAGACTTTGCACCAAATTACTGCACAGTTGGAAAAGTGAAGCAGCTGACCCCAAAATGCCAGCCTGGCTGGCACAAGAAAGGGCCGTTATAAACCAGGGGTGTTTGTGATTCAAAAATTTTGGGCTGCCGATTCCGAAAATTTTGAGCCGACAACACATTTAGAAACTGAAAAATCATTTGAAAAAAAAAAGATTTTAAAGTTTTTTTCCCATGATTTTTGCATGCATATTTGAAGAGTTTGTACAGGGGGGGGGGGGGGGGGGGGGGGGAGGGGGGCTAGCTTTCTCATAGTTTCCAAAAATTTCACTGTCTTCAGAAAGTTTTGCTTGAGTTCACTATTACCCCTGTTATAGCCCTAAAATGTATTTGTCCAATTTTAATTGGGATCTAGTCCCATAATATGCTGCTGTTAAAATCAACATAACGAATTTTCTCTTTTTAAATCACTGATTTCATACTATAATTAAATCTGATACCAAAAGAATAAATATATTTTTTAACACGGGCTTCACTGATTTCTCATCAACTAGGAACAGAATTTTTTTTTTAAATGTTGGTCCTTCCATGAAATAGCTATGACACAACAAAAAAGGAATGTTTTACCAACGAATGAACAATATAAAAACGTAAAAAGATCAGCAATTACCAAACTATTGTATCACCAAGCTTTGTTGTGAGTTGTGGCCATTGTAAAGTCTTAGCTGCTTGTACCCTTTGAACTTTTATAAGACTTTGATTGATATTCTGCATTTGCCACACATGGTTAAGCTTCAAAACTTTTCTTTTTCAAGTTTTTGAGGTGACAGGTTACATTTCTAAGCAGTTTAGGTTTTTATGTTCTGCTGTTTTTAAAAATTCTGAGACAACGCTTAACTGTCTCTACAAACATTTCAAAAACAAAATTTTTGATTAGGCACATGGATATCAACACTTTGGGAAGTACTGATCAAAAAGTTAAACAATTTTTCATATTTGTAAAACTAGCCCAGCTGAAGAAATATTATCACCTCCTCCACCAGTCTGCAAGACATCTGTACACACTAGCACAGGCGATACACAAAACATTAAGTCCTCTTCATCCCAACAAGAGACTGGCTGTTTAGTTTCAAATGGAATGCGACGGAAATCCTGTTGCATACTGGATGTAAAAGCATCATCCATTATGAGTTTGGCATTTTTTATATTGATTTCATCAGATCCACATGTATGCCTGTTGGCGGTGAGAGCAGACTTGGCTGCTGCTGCTTTTGTGTTTTTCCACTGAGATTCTTTGTTAACAAGAAAAGCTTGGAACGCTAAAGTATGTACATGCAGTCTGGTTAGTTTTCGACGACCTGAAGTTTCTTCGGTACCTTGTAGATAGCTAGAAGAGTAAAAATTCTTTGAAGTGTTGAAAAATTACACACAATATATATGCACATCCACACAGTAAAACTCTATTATACTGTGCCACGGTACACCACAGAATCGGACATTGCCTGGTGCATCAAAAAAAGTGTGTGAGGTTAGGGGGCATGGTCCCAGCAGCTGTTTTTTTTTTTTTTTTGAAAATTTGGCTATATTAAAGATTGTTTAACATGATTATATAACCTCCAAAAAATGTGGAATATGGCCTCGAAAATTGGGATGGATGACCATCGAAGATTTTCCCCTTTCAATTCAAAGTTCCATTTTGATGAAACATGATGAGAACAGCCCATTTCTTTGGAATTTTTAGTTTTTACTTTCGTAAAATATATAAATCTACAATATAAAAATCATTTTTCAATCAATCATTAATTTTAAACTCTGAAAAGTGAAGGGGTGAAGCCCCTTTACTTTTGAAAATAAGGTGGCAACTGCTCCTCTAGCTGCCCCCTCCCCCAACCCCATTCAAGCCGCCTATGGAATCGAATATAATGCGATTGCAATCATGTCTCCTATTATTTGAACTTGGTTTCGCCCCATCTAGGACTGATTCCTTTCTTTGCTATTGCAGCCAAAGTCAGCCTGAAAAATTCTCACCTGGCTAGTAGAAACAAACTTAAACTTGGTCTTGTGAGGTTCTTCCCTTCCCCACAGATCAATCAAAAGTATGCTGAAAACCCAACTCCTATCCCTTCTGATCTTAGCTTTCTTTAAAAATGGCAAAAAAAAAAAAAAAAAATTATCACTTAAGGCTATTGCTCTAACAGATTCTATATCAGCGATTCCCAACCTGGTAGTAATTGTCCCCAAAAGGGTTTAAGTAGGATTTTTCCAAGGGTAAAAGGCTACCAGGATGGGATCATTGTTCGATCACAAAACAAAATTAATAAAAATCATGTACAGTAAAATCCCTCTAATGCGGACACTAACGGGACATATTTTTTTGTTCGCAATAGGGGGGGGGGGATCCACAAGACAGGGGTTTAATAATGTTATTTGCCTTGGAATCGGGGAATTAAAAATTGTCCGCATAAGAAGGAGGTCCGTTTTTGAGGGGTGTCCATTAGGAGGGGTTTTACTGTATATCAAATCTTATCTAATCAATAATCATCAGCGATTGATAAAAAAAGATAATAAATTTGGAGCTGTGCAGTGGCTGAAATAACAACTATTAAACAAATTCTTATAAATAAGCGACATCATATTATCAACCGTCTTATTGACTACTTCTTGACTTTTTATAACAAATTGCTAAGAATCAAGTGTTCTATATTGGAATGGTTAAAATAATTAAAATCATTATTCATTGAGTTATCCGACAAAAAGTGTAGCTTTAGTCCGATGACTTTTCGTCCATAGCTCATTTCTTTTGCATTGAAAAAGGCATTCCTTGGAACACTGAAACACGTGTCTGCAGTAATCCACAATTTGTTTTTTAACGCTGTTATTTCTTATATTCCTTTTTAGCACAAAGGTATTTGTTTATCTAAAGCTACTTACTTGAATACATTCCTCATCTGGTCTAAAACAGCTGCAATTCTAGGGCGAGATTCAGCAAGTAAACTTACATTCCCATATTTCATCATCTGGTACAAATTAGGGAGCTCCTGTTCATTCATTCCAAGAGAATCGGCAAACGGAATTATATTTTCAACAAGATTTTTTAGAAGCGTTTCATCACTGAAAGATGCCATTTCAAAATGAATTCTCACATTGTTAGGCTGTTTTGCCATTAATGCTTGAACTTTCTGCAGCTGTTTCAGTTGGGCATCTAAAAATAAATAAAAACTCAGTTTTTTTGTTAGTTTTTTCAAATTAATATTATAATGAGCAATAAATTGGTTAGCTGTGTTGTGCTTTCCAAACAATTTCTTTAAAAAATTGAAGAGAATTTTGTTCTTAATTAGAAGAGTAGGGGGAAGTATAAATTCTTAAGAATCAAATTTTTGAATGTGTATACAGAGTGTTTCTGAACTCTTGGGCAAATTTTTAAGGGGTGATAGTACACAACAGGACAAAAAATATAATGGCAAAAATAAGGGTCCCAAATGTCTTCTGAATGAGATAGGCGACATTAAAGTTTAGGGTCCAAAATTTCAAATGATCATAAAAAATGGAAAATTTATTCGATTCGTTTGTGGTTTTCGCTAAAATTATTCTTTTTATCAATATTTTCTTGGAAATAAATTTTGGCGATGTAGTTTTAAAAATGCGGTTAGAGGGCGCTTTAGACTTTGGAGTGACAAACAACTATTTTTTACCTCAACTTTTGAATCTCATTAGGTTTTTTTCTAATGTTTGGTCTTAAACTTAAATTTTCAGCTCAAAATCAGAATCATTGGGCGTGATTATGTCACACAAACTGAACTGTGTTCAGAAGTTGAAATACACTCTGTCACAAAAAAAAAACATAAACTTAGAAGAAAACGAGCAATCTTCACAAAACTTAAAATGGATATGGCCTATGACAATGTAAGGAAATGATTACAAATTCAGAATAAAAGATAGTTTTATTAAAAAGTTATGACAAGATAAAGGTTACAAAACCGTAAGTTGTATAGCCTCCTCTAGCAGATATACAAGACAAAACACGGCGTAATATGGAATGAAATAGGTTACCAATGACCACTGGGACTAAACCGGGATTCATCATTGAAGATAACATGCCTCCTATCTGTCACAACCCAGCTAATCAAGTGCATCGAAAATCCAATCCATCGCAATGGACGCCGGTTTGAGATACCAACCAGCGTCTTTCAGTCTACTCATTGTTTTCTTGGTATCATCAGTTTCTTGGAAGGTGTTAAACGGCATGGAACTAATGTTAGGGACCTTTTTGATACGGTAGTGGCCACTTTATGATGTGCTATCGGGCTCATTTATGTTTCTAGAATGCTTTAACGAACCACAATGGAGTGATTCATTTATTTTTACCTACAATAAGCTACAACCATATCTCTCTGACCAAGGTGGCGGCAGATACGTGCGCACAACCAACCTGTTTCTCTAAGAGCTACTGTATGTTCCTTTAAAAAGTCCAAGAATTGTTCCTATACCTCTAAAAGGTTATCCGAATCACAATAGCATCCTTACAACTTGACAGTTTTGTTTGAAGTGACCTTTGACTCAAACTTTCACACTTTCAACCGCACCTATCTGCGCACCTTGTATGTACACATCTCATTTACCCTTTTGTCACTGGCGATGAAATTTAAATCATCTCTTACCAAACTACATTCCTGCCAAGTTGGTTGGTTGCAGCTCAATTTATTCCTATGCATACATGTTTTTGTGACAAAGTGTATTTCAACCTTTGAAGACAGTTCAGTTTCTGCTATTTAATCACTCTCAACAATTTAGATTTTTGGCTTAAATTTTAAGTTTAAGTCTAAGTATTAGAAAACAATCAATGAGATTCAAAAATAGCGGTAAAAAATAGTTGTTCGTTGCTCCGAAGTCTAAATCGCCCTCTATTGGGATTTTTTAAACTACATGTTCAAAAGTTATCTTCAAGGAAACACTGATAAAAAGAATAATTTTAGCGAAAGCCGCAATGAATGGGCCGATGTATCTGTTTTTTTACGATCATTTGCAATTTTGGACCCTAAACTTTAATGGCACCTAACTCCTTCGGAAGACATTTGGGACCCTTAGTTTTGCTATTATATATTACTAGTGGCACCCGCACGGCTTCGCCCGTAATAGAAAAATTAAAGGTCTTTTGGTTCGCTTGTATATTTACAAATAATATATGGTGAATTTTCTCGCCAATTGGCTTGTACCGACGTTACAGTTCCACGTTATGATAATTTCGTATCTCGCCAATTGGCTTGTGCCCATGTTACGGTTCCACGTTATGATAATTTCGTAATTTATGATAGTTTTTTTCTTAAAATTGGAATAAAAAAAGAACTACATCGAATTTTCGAAAAATCGCTTCGAGGTGCACACCCCCATGCTACATACTAACTTTGTGCCAAATTTCATGAAAATCGGCCGAACGGTTTTGGCGCTATGCTCGTCACAGACATCCTACGGACATCCTACAGACATCCAGACATCCTCCGGACAGAGAGACTTTCTGCTTTATTATTAGTAAAGATTGTGTAGAGAATGCTGCTGTACCCACCGACGGTTGTACCTACGGACGTCTGTCGGGAAATTGTGGGTATCATCAAGAGAGATCCTAAATGGGGTTCAACATGTGTACCACAGCCTTCTCCGGTACCCCAGGAAGTTTCAACGCCATCAAACGAATATTTAAGATTCTATCACATTTTTTCAATTTTAGTCGGATCTAAGTAAAAAAAACATAAGGAATTTCTTTTTTTGTCCGTTATGGATTGTATTATTCATTTTTGTTGTAGTTATCATGATTCCCTATATTTTGAAGGTTTTATTTCTGATTTCTTATGTTGTAATACTGGGGTCCAGTCGATGTGACTGGCTTGTAAAACCAAAATGGTGTACCTTTGTACTTGAGGACACACAACCATATGTAACTATGGACGGCAATTTTTAGTCTCCTTGGGACTTTGGGTCACACGCAAGTCTTCTTACAATGAGAAGTAGTACCTCAAAATGGTGCCTTGCAGGATCGTCGCCATAGGGGGGGTAAGGGGGGTGTCTCACCCTCCCAGAGATTTCATCCAGTCGGCAAAATCAGTTTAAGTCGGCATTTTCAATGTTTCGGATTTTCAAAGCTTTGATTGATTGCATTTTTTAAAAAAAAATTTAGCATTTTCATATTTTAAAGTTGCAAATCTAATCTTTTGGGTACTTTGCGCAAGAGAAAATAATGAAAAGGATCTTTATTTACACTCATTTTCATTTTGCTCACACTACGTACAGCAAACACGATCATTCAGCATTCTTTCGCCGACTGTTCCATTGAGCATGCATCTTCAGGGTGCTTCTTTTACCGAGTGCGTAAATACGCACTGCCCAGTGCCTAATTATCAAATTCACCAGAGTCGGCATTTTTGACTCATTAGTTTTAGCATTCCCTACACAAAGTGTTTTTTTTTTTTTTTAATATGTATAATACACATATGCACAGATTTATAATTAATAATAAGCATTTACAGGATGAAAGAAAACATGAAGAGTTTGTGCGGGTATGTATACCATGTTTGATTGCGCTTCATGTTCATTCTAATGAATTCATATTGCAGACACGAACATTTTTTTTTTCATTTGCTCACTATGCCGATTGCTTACTTTTGCGACAGCTCATTTTGCCGACACATCAAAGCATCGATCCCCTCAGAAAGTTCATCTGTAGAATCGGCATTTTTGCTTTTCAATTGATTCTAGATTCAAAATATTTGAATACAAAGTAATTTGTTTTAATAATGAAAGAAAAATCAAAAACATGTATATACTAGTATAGCTTGTATAGGCATGTCTAGTGTATCATGTGATCATACAGACGACTGTTCTTCTGAAAGACATAATCAACTCACCAACTGCTGATTGCACCGTATTTCCAATTTACCGACATTCATATGAACAAAATTTGATTTTGCCGACACTGATCTATTGACGTTCCGAACTTAAATTTTTGGAAAATTCTCAATTTGAGAGAAGTTCCAATTTGCCGAAGAATAAAATATGGGTATGCAATGCACACATGAGAAGGAAAATTCAGGAATAAAAAAAAAAAAGCAATAATGTCCCAAAACTTGCCGAATCATCAAACAAGTTTTGCCGAATAAGAATATTTTGCTGAGGCCACAGGGTCAGTCGGCAGTTTCAGCTACAATCGACAATTTTTATTTTTAGAGTTAATTCTGAATGTCATGGACGTTTTGGATTTGAATGTTAAGTCCGAGGTCCGACATTCGTAAATTCTAATCGAGTGTTTATTCTGTAAAATCTAAAAAGAAAAAGAAACCTTAATATATTATTTAGAAATTACCCGGAAATCTGTATTGCACATTAAGATTACCAAACTATGAGCAATCAAGATGCACGTTTCAAACATTTTTTTAAAAATAATTATTTAGAACATTACTTGAAAAACCCAGGAAAATTCTCAGTTTAAAAATACAATAGCTTCTGCCCGTCGACACATTTATGAAATTGTATCATCAATAAAAACCATATCAAAGTGGAAAAAATACATGGGACGCCGAAACTAAAGCAAATTAAAATAGAGAGAAAGATAGTGAAAATATTGCAATACAAAGTCACATTTGTACTCATAAGTGTTTGTTTTTGAAACAAACTTCTGAACGCACATTGAGCACTATTTCCAGTTTTTCTACGCCTAACGAGTAAAAATCGAAATAGTATTTTACTAGCTGCGATAATTTGTCGACCACGCAAGTGTCAGGACATTTGTCCGTCAATTGTAGTACTCAGAAATGTCGCCGCCGAGACGGCGTAGTCGTGTGGGGGGTACAAGAAACACAGAAATGTCGGAGCTTCAGGGTCTTTCCCACTGAAAGCGTTTTTCTGGAACTAGGAGCTCGAGGGAACATTAAGGAAATCCTAGATCAACTTTGTTTTTGTTTGTGTTTAATTTCGAACGGTTTGTCCGGAGCCCTGCTGTGTGAACTTTCCGCCAAAAGAAGAAAATGGTTATTGGCGCTGTGGAACCTTGATGACAAAAGTTGCATTGAGTTTGATTTTCAATGCTGACTGCAAAAAGGAGTAGAGCAGATGACT
This sequence comes from Uloborus diversus, assembly GCF_026930045.1. Classification (NCBI taxonomy): domain Eukaryota; kingdom Metazoa; phylum Arthropoda; class Arachnida; order Araneae; family Uloboridae; genus Uloborus; species Uloborus diversus. The sequence goes on along the minus strand of NW_026559227.1, from coordinate 5,566 downwards.
TGAATGACTATCCTGCATAGAGTTATTTTATTTATTTAGCACTGCACAAAAAAAGTTTAGTTGAAATTTTGAACTTCACTTTGCAAGTGAACGAGTAATAATATTCTTTTTGTGGCAAGGAAAGAAAAATCTGAAAGCATATGATCTTAGTTTGAGGGAAAAAAAACTTATTGAAATGCAGCAGAAGAGGTATGATTATTTTAATGTAATTTTTCAAAGTTTTATTTTGAGCTTATCTTTTTTACATATCTTCCATTAAAATATTGAAAAATAAAAGTTGTGGGTTGGATGCTGGCCAGGATGGAAAAATGGATGTCTATTGGCCCCTGTTACACATTCGCAGTGTTGAAAGTTTAAAAAACAGAAAAGAAAGAAAATTAATGAAAGAAAGAAAAAGAAAACAAATGAATGTTTTTTTTTTACTGTAAAATTTAAGAAAATGCCATCTTAAAATATTATTTAAGAACATTTAAAAATGTACATCATTAAAATTACCAAACTTAAGGCAGCTGAAATACGTTTCAAACACTTTTTTTGACCAATAAAGTAGAAAAAAAAAGTAGTGAGTATGCGGTATTGAAACGCCTGACAAGCTTCAGTTTAAAAAAGTGGATAAATAAACAAACAAGACAGTTTGTGAGGGGCAACCCTCATATCTATACTTCTACTTTTTTATAAACTACGATATCATCACGAAAATCAGAGTAAAGTGGAGAAAAGTAAAGACCGCCAAAATTATTGTTTTAAATAGAGAAAAATACTTAAAATTTAGTAATGAATAGTCCGTACCAGTCGCTCTAACAGTAAAAAAGTAAAGTTAAATAAAAGTTATCGATGGATACAGGCATTCAGGATTTCTGATTTTTAAGGGTAAAAAGTTATCTAAGCTATCACTGCAAAATACGTCGTCTGAAACTTCGATTTTTGGTATTCAATTTCAACTGACTGTAAATCAGTTAAGTTACCGGATCCAGTTCAGCCTTGTCTCGATAAAGCCTTTCCCTGCATTGTTAAACATTACCAAAATCAATTATCAAATTATCATGGCGAGAGTTTCATTGCTGAAACACGCGGGTTACTCGATCATGGGCTATTATTCATATTAGGATTATTTTTTGTTGAATCGCTAAATAGGCTTCATTACGAATTATGCTAATAATTGGTAGCTTTTAATTATTAATTGATAATTTAAAATTCCAATAAACTCGTATTTGTGAATCTGGGTATTTTTAAAAAGATATAAATAGCCACAAAATCTATGCATGAGTAATATGATTGAAACTTAACTAGGAGACAGACATACTGAAATGTTTTCACCTACAATAATGTTAATAATTCACTTAAACATGCTCAGATTTTTAAACATTAAAAATTGAAATAGCTCTCGTTTTTATTTTTTTTAGGTTATTTATAAATAAGACTTTGAATTTCACTGTGTACTGACATCAGACAGAGTTAGACCATTTTGACGCTCTTGATCATCAATACTGTTCTTTTAAATTGATACTCACTCGTTAAATGTCAAAAATTTACTTACAGTTGCTGCCATAGATGCTAGGGGGCTTGTAAAAAGAGCAGAATGCAATCATTTGGAAAATTGACATAAAAATCGTAATTTTCGGCCACATTTGGTAATGTGGAAAGAGGATTTGGAGTACCTCTCGGAATATTTGTAAAATTGAAGTCAGTTTTAAGACTATCTTTGCTGATATTAGGGGGGTCAAGAGTTTCTTCCAGAAATTTTTCGGATTTGGAAGTTTTCAAAACGCAATTTTAGACAATTTTTGCAGACATTAGATGAGAGGTGGTGTTTCAGAATTTTTCTCGGCAAAATTTTGAGCAATTTCAGGCTATCTTTGATGTTTGGGAAAGCGTGCGGCTCGGAAACCCCCAACTAAATTTTTTTTTTAAATTGAAATCCTAAAACGCGTTTGAGGCTAATTTTGATGACGTTTGGGAAAATATAGGTCTTGGCGGATGTCTCAAGAAAATCTTCAATTTTGAAGTTTCAAAAGCGAAGTTTTAGGTTATGTGTAGAGATGAAAGGGGGATGAGGGAATTGTTCGAAATTGGAGGCTTGAAAGCAGGGCCACCGAGAGCCAAGGCCCAAGGCGGGTCCCTTGTTGGTCGTTGGTTTTCTTTCTGGGCCCCTTTCCTCCCATTAAACTGATAAAATTTATACTAGTCTGATTTCAAGCTGGACCCCTGGTCAGACCCCTAGTTTCCGACTAAGTAGACATGGCCTCTTATTGGCAAGGGAATTTTAAAAACCCCATTTTTTGGAGACAGAAAAGAAATGTTAGAGTTTTTCGAGGGACAGCCACTGAACATCATCACAAATCGTGTAAAAATACGTTTTTCGAATTTCAGTCGCAGAAATTTTCGAGGATGAGTCTTTTACCCACTGTTTCCCCCCCCAAACACTAAAAAGATGTCATTAACCTCTTCTTTCTTTAATATGATTAATAGTGGTCTATGATTGCCTATGGAACTTGAATTTCACAAAATTGCAAAGGGAGCGCCCCTAGGCCCCATCCCTTCCCCTAACGGATCCAAAGGTAGCTTAAAATCGCATTCTTAAGTCTTCGGGTTCGAAAAAAATTTCCGAGCCTGCTCTCACCCTAAAATCGTCAAAGGTTGTCTAAAATTTCATTTTCAGAATAACATTTTTTTAAATTCTCAGGGGGAGAACCTCCCGAATCCCGTTATTTCAAACCTTTCATTATCATGGTATAACTCATATTATTTTCTCTATATCATATTATATACTCTATTTCTCGGCTTACAGTGCAATTCTCCTGATTTGTATTCTTTTAACCTTTTTAGTGCGCTATGGAAATATTCAATCAGAAACAAGGTATTCAAAGATACCTAAACGGATGATTACCGTGAGATTTTCTTTTTTTTTCCAAAAACATGCTTTGCTTATGTAATATAATTAATTCACCATGTAGTATGAAAACTTTTTGTGTAAGTAGAATATATTCTTATGGGTTAAACTTAAATTTTGGATGGTTAAAATATGTTTCCTTTCTTTTTTTTTTTTGTCGAATTTCCTAATTATATCTCCTCTAAAAGTAAATATAATTCCTCGTAAACTTCCTAAACAATCAAGTTTTTCAAAATCGAGGGTCATGAATGTTTGTTTATGCCATTCCCTTTTTTCTAGCTAATCTGCCATTGTCCACTGATGATCTGTCAGTACCTAACCTCTCACCTACAGTCTCCAATAAATAGCCTAAAACTGCAGTTTTAAAACTTTAGTTTCGAAAACCTTTCGGGGGAAGGCCCCCGAACCCCCATTCCTTTTCTTCGCGTGAACAAAGATAGCATAAATCTTTGTCTCAAGAAATCTTTACAGAAAAGCACCCAAAACCATCCTTTCCATAATAAAGTCCAAAATTGATCCCAGCGAAAAAGGTAATGGGAAGGAACCTGCGCCCTTTCTTTCTTAAAATATAGAACAAAGCCTAAATTTTTTAGGATGTCAATTCCGGAAGACAGTATATATTGACTTTTATCGAAATTAATGCATCCCCTTAGCATTACTAATGCTAGTCTACAATGCGTGTTCCAGACTTCAATATGTAACAAATTCCAGTCAATGGCAATTTTTATATATATATATATATATATAATAACACACACACACACACACACACCACTGTGTGCAAATGGTGCAAAGCGAGGACCCTACTTTTTCACCGTCACACCGAGGACCTACTGAAGGCGTTGTGTCAGAAGAACACTTATTAGATTTTTGTGCTTAAAATCATTTGATTAGTGCGTAACAACCTCGATTTTTTAATTTTTAAAAAAATTTCAAACATGTTTTTTTTCAATGTAACCGAGGACCTCATACACAAATGTGTGCGGATGGTGCAAAGCGAGGACCCTACGTTTTTCGCACGTCATACCGACTGAAGGCGTTGTGTTTAGAAGAACAATTTTTACATTTTTGTACTTAAAATCATTTAATTAGTGCTTAAGAACCTAAATTTTTTAATTTAAAAAAAATTTTTCAAACATGTTTTTTTTTAATGTAAACGAGGACCTCATACACAAATGTGCGTTTGTACCTGAAGAGCGAGGACTTTGCTCTCCTTTCATTATTCTCTTGGGATTTCTTGTGTTACTCAACTAATAAACTCTAACAAATAGTAGAATTCCAGTTATCCGAACTCTGATTATCCGAATCACTTTCGGAAATTTTGGAAAAAATTAAAAAACAAGACGGAAACGTACAGCGATTCGCAAAAATAATGAATCTGTCTGCGCACTTTATTGCTGTATTTTTAAGAGCACCACGAATATTTTTGAGATGATAAGCCACTGCCTCAGAGTGCAGTTCTTTATTGACTTCTAAAGTACAGCACTTATTAAGAACGTTTAATATATAAAAGTGATGGCTTTTTATTTAATTGAACGCTCATGTTTTTTTAATTAGGAGGACCTACTGAAGGCGTTGTGTCAGAAGAACATCTTTTTGATTTTTATGCTTAAAATCATTTGATTAGTGCGTAAGAACCTCGATTTTTTAATTTTTTTTAGAAATTCCAAGCATGTTTTTTTTTTTCAATGTAAACGAGGACCTCATACACAAATGTGCGTTTGTACCTGAGAACGAGGACCTCATACACAAATGTGCGTTTGTACCTGAGAACGAGGACCTCATACACAAATGTGCGTTTGTACCTGAGAACGAGGACCTCATACACAAATGTGCGTTTGTACCTGAGAACGAGGACCTCATACACAAATGTGCGTTTGTACCTGAGAACGAGGACCTCATACACAAATGTGCGTTTGTACCTGAGAACGAGGACCTCATACACAAATGTGCGTTTCTACCTGAGAACGAGGACCTCATACACAAATGTGCGTTTGTACCTGAGAACGAGGACCTCATACACAAATGTGCGTTTCTACCTGAGAACGAGGACCTCATACACAAATTTGCGTTTGTACATGAGAACGAGGACCTCATACACAAATGTGCGTTTGTTCCTAAGAACGAGGACCTCATACACAAATGTGCGTTTGTACCTGAGAACGAGGACTTCGTTCTCCTTTCATTATTCTCTCGGGTTTTCTTGTGTTACTCAGCTAATAAACTCTAACAAGTAGTAGAATTCCAATTATCCGAACTCCGATTATCCGAATCACTTTCGGAAATTCGAAAAAAAATTTAAAAAATAAAACGGAACCGTACAGCGATTCGCAAAATAATGAATCTGTCTGCGCGCTTTATTGCTGTATTTTAAGCGCACCACGAATGTTTTTGAGATAAGCCACTGCCTCAGAGTGCAGTTCTTTATTGACTTTTAATATACAGCACTTATAAAGAACGTTTAATATATAAAAGTGATGACTTTTTATTTATTTACTTAAACGCTCATGTTTTTTTAAATACGAGGACCTACTGAAGACGTTATGTCAGAAGAACATCGTTTTGATTTTTATGCTTAAAATCATTTAATTAGTGCGTAAGAACTTCAATTTTTCAAAAAATTTCAAACTTTTTTTTTTCAATGTAAACGAGGACCTCATACACAAATGTGCGCTT